>NC_081411.1:551188803-551448803 GCF_030272615.1 Cryptomeria japonica | reverse complement strand
CTCATGACAACCTAGTGATGACACTCTTCCCTATTGCTACCTAGTGGTAACTTGCATCTTTTGATTCCTTCTATGAATTGTTTTTGGAACTCCAGAAATGGCTGGTTAACTTATGTTGGTTTATCCTTTTGTGGATTGCTTTGAGACTCTAGAAGTGGGTTATTGATTTTGGTATCTCCTTTGACATTACTATTGTGAGCCTCTTATGGATTATGTATTGTTGATCATCTTGTGAGCCTCTTGCAGATTCTATATTGTTGATCCTCTGGTGAGCCCTTGTGTACTTTATCTTGTGGATTCTCTTGTTAGTCTCTTGCAAGTATAGTTGTATGGTTTATTTTGTGGTTCTTGATTGGTACCCTTGTATGTTTTATTCCATCTTGTGGGTTTGATTGATAACTCCTAGCATGGGGGGTGGACCTATTGGTACCACATGGTTGGGTGGAGTGTTATTTGCACCCATTGGGTTTTGGCTCCTTTAGTTGCATGTTCAAGGAGGCTCGTGAAAAGATTGAAGACTGTTATTATTGTACCAGATTCTTGTATTTGTCCCATCATGGGACTCTTAGAGATTTGTATCTTGAGGATCCATTATAATGTATTTGATGTTCATATGTATAATCTTCAACAATGAAATATGTAACTTGTACCTATATAAATGATCAAAGTTGTAATTTGATTAGCAGCTCTTTGTTGGGTTTTTAAAAGATGATGAACCTTAAGTTACATCGTTATGGGGCCTTGAGGACGATTGCTAGTTGTTAATTATGTATCTTTATTTATCTTGATCAATGTATCTATCATGCATGAGTACTGTAATCTTTAAAAAAAAAATTGCATTTTCTTTGTTTTTGTTGTTAAGTCCTCTTGGCCTCATAGCGGGGCGTGGCAGATATCTTCAGGGATTTTTCTCCTCACCTTTGCAAACCTAAGGTTGAAGGTTGAGACAAACTCATCCTTTTCAATGTGAATATCCCTGAAATCCACAAGTAATGAAGACTCGGAGATTCTTTCACCAAATTGCCAAATGAAAACTTATTGACATTCTTGCCATGAATTGATTGATTGTGGTATTAGGTTTGAGAACCATTCCCTTGCTTCATTCTTTAAAGGTTGAACAAATAACTTCATAATAATATCCTCAAATTGCACCTCATAATCTTCCATCAAATTACTGAATTCTTGAAAATGCTTCTTTGTTGATTCACTCTCAGTACCATTTAACTTGGGTAGCCTATCTCTAACCTTAACTAGAATGGAGTTTGGAAAACCATGAATACCATTGAAGTTTATGGCCTTAAACCTCTTATTGTTGAAATTTCTTTGACCATGAGGTTAGGGTTGATCATTCATCTTGATTATATTTTGAACCAAAGGGGAATACACATATTTTTGATACATATTGATTCATATGCTTTCATATATTTCCCTTTATAATAGGAAAATTTAAAAGTAAAGAATGCATGGCTTAATATAGCTATAACTACAATCTCCTTTCAAAATTCTTAATACAAACATACTTCTTCTCACAATACAAAGCTACAATTCACAATTGAGAAGTATCTATTTAAACTCCTATTGTTGTTTCCCTTTCTTAGTGCTATCTTCACCTATTAGGTAACATTTTGTCTTTAGAGCTTTTCACAAACAGCTTTCAAATACAACAATATTTCCTTGAAATTTAGTAAAGAACTTGGAATTGTTACAATAGTTGATGATTTTGTTTCCTGACTAAAAGATTTGCAGATCTAGACACCTTCACATATTCAACAAGTTCTTCACTCAAAGTCGCCACCTCTTCTTAAAGAGGAATGAAATCTTGTAATCTTCTAGGTTTTTTTTCATAACAAAATCACTCCATCAAACCTTCAAGTATGTTGCAAAAAAGCCTCTATCAAATCTGAAAAGTCACAACAATCTAATGCAAACTTTCAAACTCTTCAACCTACAGACTCTTCCCAAATAGATGTGTCACTTGTCTCTCCAACGGGGTCTCCAAACTATTGGTGTTATTTCTTGCAACCCTCAATTCTAAGGACAAAACACAATGCCCAGACAAGGGGATAGGTTGTTTCAGGCAAGGATCTTATGCTATCAATAAACTAAGGACAAGAAAAGCCCAACAAACAAGAAAATCAAAATCCTTCTACACTTCGAGCTCCATGGGACTCAAGAGGGTGTTCCTATTTGCAGACCTAAATGAATGATAAACACAAGACAAACAACAAACAAAAAACTTATGAAATGTGGATATTTCTTAGACACATGAATAATGGGTGTTCACATTTCACCAAATTCAAGCATAACCCTATAGCAGTGAACATTACTGAGAACAAAATAAATTAGGTATCTTCATCTCATACATGTAGAAGATTAACAGATAAAACTCACTCACATTTAGCTTCTATACTCCTTTGAACACCATGGAGATACAAAGACTAAGATAATTAAAAAAAAGAAATTTTATTTCAAACAACGTAAGAAAAAGAGACTTTAAATGATTTGAAATGTTTCTAGCCAAAGTCTAACAAAATAAACAAATCTAGACTAGTGCCTATCCATTCCAGAGTCGAAATGTATTTAATCTTTCCATCAATAACCTAAACATAAATTCAGTGGTCATTAAATCAATACTAAATTACAGTAATGAGACCTTCAATTGGTAATACTATTAGTCTTCTTACACGTCCAGAATGTAAACACAAAACCCCTAGTCATTAGCTAAAAACATTTTTAATATGCTCCTTGAATAGAAGCAACTAGTTGACAACTCACTACAACAAATGTACAATGAGAGCCCTGCAAATCCTTGATTATTCAAGTTTTGAAGAAATTAATTTACATAATCGAGACATTAATAACACAATATAAACTTTTTGTATGCGCCATTCTCATGGCTTGTAGTAACTTTGGAAATACTTTCATGGTATATGATACATAAGGGCGTCTCTGAGAGGCTCGCTATAACACAAGGACCATCAATCCATTTCTAGAAAGTGTAGTACATACTTTAGCAATGGTGTAGATTAGTTTGCATGAGATTAAACACTTTTATGGTAACTATCTTTCACCAAACCTTCTACAAATTTTGTCATGGTTCCAGTAAGGCCCAATCATATTTTTTAAAATCTTGAGGCTTGTTTTTTGTGAAGTCATCTACTAGCTCATCAAGTACCTATTAGAAAATGGTTACACTCAATAGCTATCGGGAGATAGAGTCATACAAGGAAGTGGTTCATATAAGTCTTTGAAAGGGTGATTGCCTCTAGGTTTTAGGTAAGCTCACATGTTCTTGTGTTTAAAGGTAAGATTAGTATTGATGTTGTATAAAATTAGATAGATTAGTTAGTATCACATTCCTTCTCTAGTGTAAAATTAATGAAATCCCTTAGCCTATTTTTCCTCAATGTTTTCCATAGGCTAATGGAGTGGTGAAATGAGAAACAATTAAATAATTAAGTTTTAAGTAGTCAAAAAGTAACTTTATATTATATTCTAAACTAATGACAATTTTTCTAAGGGTTGTTATAATTGAGTTAAAAAATTATTGTTAGGTCCAATATCCTAAAAGTAAGCATTTAAAAGGACACTATTAATTTTTTTTAACTTGAGAGATAAATGCAATAAAAGAATATAATAATATCCTCCCGCGAAAAAGTTATAAAAAGACTGATTTTTTTTTTAAGTTCTTGCTTATTTTATCAATTTTATATTTTGAGAATTAGCATGCATTCTTATTGGCTTGAAATATGAAAACCCTTTGTCAAGATAATTTCAAAGATAAAAACCCTCCTAACTCTAAGAGTAATTCCACATAGTGATTATCAATATGCTTTAGTTATTGAATATTTTAATATTTATTTGCTTAATTTTGGTGTAAAGTTTTTACAGTCTTTTGGCATTGAGAAATGATATTATTTGCTACTATTTTATTAAAAATTAATATGGAATAAATCCTCAAGTGTAGGCTATTATAGCTGGTGAACAAATTTAGCAAGTACTAGCTATTGTTGTAGGTTCTACAATTGTAAAAAAAAAAATATTAATTAATGTGAATGCACATTGTGGCTAGACACTAGAATGTTGCTAAATTTGTATTTGTAAGAGTTGGATGTTCTATTTATTGGAGTATTGTACTAATTGAGCCAACTGTACAAGTTATAAGGGTGGTTCATCCTTTATGAAGTCTCATAATTGTTTTTGCTTGGGCCATACTACTTCCTTCTTGCCAAACATCATGTGGTACTTATCATAGCTAGTATTAGGGGTATTTTGAGGCTATATCAATTCTACAAAAAGGTCATACTATTTCTACAAAGATGTTCATTTCAACTGCCAATAATTTATCTTTCTATTTATAGTTTGGATTTTAGTTACAACATTTTAAGATTATTTTTTCAAGTGATTATATCATGTTTTTTGGGGATTTTTAGCTCACATTGCAAAGGTATCAATTTTCTTTCAATTTTTGCAGTAATGTTTTCAATCATTTTGATTTTTCATAATAACTATTTGAAACATGCTTTACTTTCAATAATTCAATATTGTAATGAATTGGATAATTAGTCACTAGTAGTTTTATTATTATTGTTAAATATTTTAGTACATTTATTAAATCCATGTTATTATTGTAAAAATATTCTAGTCAGTTTAATTATTTTTTATTATATAATATGGATAAGGGCCCTAATCCCAAACAAAATTGTATTTTAGATCACTAACACATAAAAAATGACAACAAAATTCCAAGAACAACCACCAAAAAGAAACAAGTCATTCAACCACAAACCCCATGAGGAACTACCCTTAAACATAATTAAAAAAACAACCCACAATATCAGTAGAGAAACTATAACTATAACTATAAACAAGGCATGTAATCTTGAACTAAAAAAACATATAAAGTCTAAAAATCAACGCACAAGATAAAAGAGAAACATCATTTCTTGGGATCAATTATGAGTTCTCAATCCTTCTAAAGTGCAACAAGAAAATCCTTACATCCAACTTTTCCCATTATTCTCTTGCTCATTCCTGCTTTCTTTTTTCTTAAAGCTTTGACCACTCTTCTTTAACTATTTTTTAATTTTAGCTTGACCAAAGACTATACACATAATAGCCTTTTTCATTATTCCATCAATAATTGAGATCAAAGAACTAATAGTGTTCTCTATTTCTTTAATATTTTGTTTATTATTGTTCCCCTCCAGTTTTGATTCTATATCACCCAACCTGACATGAATATCAGTTATCTGCACTTTGAAACCATTTGGTTAGATTAACAATATTACAATTTTTCTCCCCATTTTCCTCTGACTAATTTTTTTTTTCTCAAACTAGACCCCATCATCAGTCCTTGTGTCGTCCTTATCTATTTCTTTATCTTTCTCATGGGATTATTATCCTCTTCCAAAATTTTCTCCTTATCCATATCTTGCTCATGGTCTTCATCAAACTCAGTCTCCTCGCTATATCCATCCTTCATAGGGATAAATTCTTCTTCTAAGGATGAAACATTCTCTTCCTCTTCCACGGCCATTTTTTACCCTTTATATATGTCCCTTTCTCATTTTAGGCTACCTTAGTCAGGCAAGAAAACCTTCAACCCCCTAACAAAGCAAACCTCGAAGCATTGTCCTCTTTATTCTTTTCATCACCCCTCCTATCAACTTTTTGGTCTTCAACTAAATTAATAGTCACCCCTTTTTTTTTTTAAGCCTGTTTGCTTAGTCTTTCTCATTGGAAGACCCGAGGAGAAAAGGTGGGGGATTCCATTTTTTAGATGTAACTTTTAGGAGCTCATTTTCTAGAGTAGTAGGGAAGTAGCCATATTTTTGTTTCTTTTTTTCTTACCCAAGATATTACCCTTTTCAGGTGAGTGAGGCATAGCATCAATAAGATCAATTCTAAAAAATGATGTTGTTGTTGGGATAATGTGCATATATGTGTTTGGATTGACTGAGTGATGTGTTGTCATTGTTGTCTACATATTCCTTTGTGTGTTCTAGTGTTGCAATCAAATTAAGTGAGTTGGTTTGGACAATGTGTTGCAGATGAGTTGTTGTGGATTAAAGGGTCTTGAGATAAGTATTTCTAGTTTATTTAGCTCAATTTTTAGTGGTTCGCATGGAGATTTGATCGAGTTATGAGATCTGGTATTGCGGTTGGTTTTTTAGTTATTCAGTGTTGATCAATAATCTAGATTTTGCTCTGCATTGCAATATCTTGTCTTGCATATTTGGCAGAGTGTTTGGGACTTTCTAGTGTGTCCTCAATTCTAATGGTTCATGATTTAAAGGTCCACAAGTGAATCTTTCAGTTTGACAGTCATTGCAATTTAGTGTTCTCGAAGTTCAGTATAATGATGATGAAGATTCTAGTAAGTGGTGTTGGTGCACTTGTTTCTGTGGTAATTCATGATGCTTGTGGATATTTCTAGATCATGTCCTATTTGTGTTGGTGGTCCACATTGATCAGCAAGCGCGTTATTGATGATTTTCCTTGATCTGGTGGTGTTCTTCACGTTCTTGGCCTGCATGATGATTGTAGTGTGTTGCAAATATTCAAGGCATGATTCTTGGAGGTGTTTCATGTTTGAGGTGTTGATTTAGGTCCATACTATGTCTTAGCTGACATTGTTTTGGTCCATATATAATATTGTAGCATGTATGGTTATATCTTTTTTATTTGTGATGTGTGTTGAGCCAACCTTGAAAGATAGGTTGATGATGTGTATAAATAAATTTAATACTCATGTGAGAGAGGTATTTGTGTGTGCAAATAATGCTTGATCTTTCATAAGCAACGAAGTAGTGTGAAGAAGTGTGAAGAAGTAAGAAAGAGAAGAATATGTGCCTAACCGGAATTATAAGTAGGCATTAGGAGATGATATTTTCTCAATTCATGATCTTCCAAATGTAATCTGAATATATTTATAAAATAATGAGTCTTCCCTAGGTTGTAGCCCTTTGTTGCTTTTGAGCAGTGAGCTCTAGGTAGTGTGCCTGAATGCATTTGCGTTCCCATTGTAATATTTCATATACTTCTAATAGGTTATCATCATATTGTGGGTAGGTTCCCACCATGGTTTTTCCCTTGATTGGGTTTTCCACATCAAAAGTATTGGTGTTATGAGTGTTATTGATGTGGTGTTGATTTATGCTTTCACTGTTAATTATCATATCTAAAATTGTGTTTCAGTTAAGAAATCATTTTGAGAAAACTAATTCACTCCCCCCCCCCCTCTTAGTTTTATGCCTTGCTGCCAAGAGTTGTGGGCTCGGAATTGTCAAGGAATTTGACTGTAGTATTGCCATGTGGGTTCATAGCCAAGACATACATGTATAAGACCATAATTAAGCCTTGATGCAAGGGAGGGGATGAACCTTTTTCTATGCATTGTTGTAAAGAGGAAAATAACTAAAATTACACATTAATCCTTTTTTTATGTCTAACATGATTTGGAATAGAAAAATGGTATTCATGAATTATCGTATAATGACCTTCTAAAGTAAAATATCACATAATGTGAAGGCTTACCAAAGCATAAGGAGGAGGCAAGTTCAATCTATCATTCCCATTTTATAGATGTTCAAGTTGTTCCCCATCTTCAATAAAAATGTCAATGAAGCTTTGGTAATTCCTTGAACTTTTCTTCACAACTCTCAACCTGTCGCATTCTAACCTAGTCACATCTACAATCAGTTGAGGGTTAACCTTGAATTAAATGGTGCCTATGGCCACTTGACCTTTAATCCAAGAGTTAGAATTTAGAATTCAATGAATCATTGTACCTAGGTACATTGTTTGAAAGAAAGAGGTAAAGCCAACCCTAAAACAAAGTCCTAGAGCGGGAGACAACTAACCAGCTCTAAACACTTTCTTGGGCCTCCCATTGTTTCCAACATATTGAATATTCTCTCAAAACTATACACACAAAGATTACTAGAAATCCCACCCATATAGACCCAACAATTCAAATATAGGGCACCTTTAGCATTCTCAAGAAGATTACCCTTAAAAACCAAAATTTGTCTTTTAGAACATCGATTAATGATGGCAATGCTATGAAATTTTTAGATCTCTTGGTGTTTCATATTTGTTGTATCTTCACATGTCTTTTCATCTTTATTAATAAGGCTTTTTAAACTTTTGATTTTACTTGGCCTTTCACACTGCTTGTGCGAAGGTATAGATACCTCATCGGAAATATCATCTTTGATTTAATGAGATATGAACATAGGGGCTTCATTAATAATAAAATTATTGTTTGCAATAGGCAAAGAAATCAACGTATCATCACCTTCATTATATCATTAAAATATCATCCTTAATCTTTTTATCAAAATTTACCTCTATCCACATCACTTGTAATATTAACACAATTAAAAATATTCACCTTTCTTTCATTTGAAGTAATATCTTTTATATATTTGGCAAGATATTATTGTTGTCTCAACAAACCCAATTTTCAAATTGCAATTCTTCATTGACAGCAGCATTGAAAACACTATTTCCTTCTTTGTAGACATGTTGGACTTTTTATTGGAGAAAGATCCTTAACAGGATTTTACAGTCAACCATGACATCTCTAATCTATCAAAGCCCTATCACCCTTCCTTTTAAAATATCAATTATCAACTTAAAATCTCCTTCTATGATGACATTAGGAAATCCCAACTACATTATTTTTATCTCTCTCCAAATAGTCATCACTTCAGTAGTGCTATTTGTAGCCTCTCTTAAATAATTTGGATATCCTTCAATAAGCTTTCCCTGATGGTCTCTTATAATTCTCCCCACTCCTGCAATACTAGGATTACCCTTAGAACACCCATCTAAATTACATTTCACCCAACCAATCTCAAATGGTAGCCAAATGTTTTTTCTTCTTATAAATTACTTCATCCAATTTATCCAGGTTAAATATTGCTTTGATTCCCACACTTGTTTTATTCTGAGCTCTTGATATGAAGGCAAATGTTTGGAGTCGCTATAAATTCCAAAAATTGACATTTTTCTGAATTTGTTGTTTAATAACTAAAAAAAAACCCTGCTATTTCTTCGTTGATCTCTAAAAATTATATTATTCCTCTTTCCATAGAACCCAAGCCATAAAAGTAGGAATTTGTCTCCATATATTTACAATGATATTATGTTTTAAGGGGCAACTATACCAACTTTCTATGAATTGCTTTAAAGACTTAGGAAAAACCTAGTTAATCAAAAGTAAAGATAGAATACTGTTAAGATTCCCAAAGATACTGAGAGGGGGTGAATCAGTATCTGACCGGTGATAATATTTTCTTAACTTATAACATGAAAGGCGTATTAAAACTGTGTACCGGTAAACCAGAAATAATGCAGCAAATAAGAATAACAACCACAACATGAAAAACACACCATAACACAATGTTTTAACGAGGAAACCCAGTGTGGGAAAAATCTTGGTGGGATTTGTGATCCATAATATTCACTTACTGGCCAATAAGAGAATATTACTGCTACAATAGGGGCCTGCACATGCAGGAAGGCCAAGTGCCTAGAGCTCACTGCTCAATTACAAAAGAAGTCACATTGACTTACAAAAATGGATTATACTAATCCAATGTCTTGTACTACTTCAAATTAGCATCTGATGTGCCAAATTAAGTACCAGTTTAAGCTTTGTAACATACATAAACCCTTATCCAATAATTCACATATTAGGTCTACTACCTTCTATATATATTTCGCATCCTACCTCTTCTTACAACATTTAATGATCTACAATGATCTCATACATATATGAGTCATATTACAATCTACCATGTCAGCTTACAAAAGATTTTACAATTAATTACAAAATACCTTAATACAAAATTATTGTCAGCCAGTGTGTCGGTATTCTTAATTTTTGGTGTCGGTGTTATGTGTGTCAGTGTAGAGTCTTTCGGTGCTGGTGCCAGTGTCTGCCTATCGGTATCACATAATTGTAAGGTTGCCATCAATGAAAATACCTTCAATCACCTACAATATCTCATTGGAGTGTGCATTTACCAACAATCTCCCCCTTTGGCATTGATGGAAACACTCATTAGAAAAATTCAAGAATGTATTAAAAAATTGAAGTCCAAAAATCTTGCCAAAAACTGTATGTCCAAAAATGTATGCTCCCCCTGAGCAGATAATCTCTACTTCCTTCTAACCATTTTTCTCATCACACTACTCCCCCTTTGACATCAATGACAAAGGTTGTGATTCGCTGTCAATGGAGTCCTGCCTGGATTCTTGTAACCGGTGGGTTACAATCTGAAAAATATCTGTCAAAATCAAATTTAAACCATTACTGAATGTTTTGTTGTCTTTTATTGCCTCTTGAGTTCTCTGCACTCTATCGGTGAGTATGTGCATTTTCTCTTCCGGTGTCTTCAGTCCGGGAACCAGAGCCTCAGATATTTCTTTTCTCTAAGAAATGAGGTAATCTAGTTTTGGACCAAGTCTACATTTCAAGTCCTTTGCTTTATCCTTTATTCTCTCTTTGTCCTTTTCTAACTTCTTAATTTCAATTTTCTTCTCTATCTCCAAAAATCAATCCGATGTACCTATTAGATTGTCAGCAATATTGTTTTATCTCATCTTGTGCTTTGCTGATTTCCTTGTCTAGATCCTCTATTAGAATGTTTGTTTTACAAGTGTCTTTGTACAGTTTCTTGAAGTCAAAAATTATCTCTCCAAGTTCCGGTAATAGGGTATCCATTTTCTCTTTGTTCTTCTTCACAGTTTCCTCAAAGAATTTCTCTTTTTCCTTAATCATTCTCTCCTTGAATGTGTCCTCATTTATTTTATCAATAGTCAATATGTTGCCAATGATGAACTTAGACAATGTGTCTAGTTGACCTAAAGAATATTTGTTATCTACAATACACTTTGGTGCTATCAGTTTAAGATTGGGAATTGTGTCATCAATAGCCTTATAGGCTTGTGCGTTGCACTCTGTGATCTTCTTTATTGAATCCAATAAGACCTTTGTTACATTCGTAGGTCTGAGTTCTTCCATAGAAGTGCTAGATGTTTGTCCAACTGTCTTCACAATAGCCATACTACCAGTTGTGGTAATCACCTTACTTGATTCGACCTCTGGTAGGTCATTCTGTGTTTACATTTCTACAAACAAAGGTTTAGGCTTTTCAGTTTTGGTCGGCGGCACTATCTTTGTTCGAACTTGTGTTTCAACCTATACTTGTTCCGGTTTTTCCATCTGTATCTCAGAAGGTTTCTTTGAGCTTTCAACTATCGGTTTTTTAGATGTAGTCTCATTTTGTACCTCTGTACTTTCCTTAGCCGGTTCTTCTGATGTTTTGCCAGTTGTACCTATCGGTTTCTCAATGGTATCCTCTGTCGATTGCTCTGTCTGTGTAGGTTTTCCTATGCTTATCTCAACTTCTACAGTCGGTGACTCAGTTGTCACATCATTCCTCTTGTCCTCAGTGGTTTCTCTGTCAACCACAACATTTACTTCTTGAGTATCTATATTTATAGTGTACAAAACTTCAGACTTAGGATTTGTATCCTCTAATGGAGTCTCCATACTCTCAGTAGTCAGTTGATTGCCAGTAGTATCTACCGATGGAGTATCTAAAGGAGGTGGGGGTACATTATCAGTTATTTTAAGGCTTGGCGGACCACCTACCTTACCTTTCCCCTTATCCCTATCCTTTTGATATACTTTAATAGTCTTTGGTCTAAGTAATTCTTCCTATTTTTCTTTTTCCGCAAAGAATATATCCCATGCATTTGTTGTTTCCTCAGAGACTTCATTTACTCTACCAACCATCAACGCTACATGTTGGTGAGCAGTGGAGAATACTATCTAGTTTGCTTCACTAATTAGTTTATCTATTTCATCAGTTGAGTTGACTGGATGTATTGCAAGTAATTTTTCAATCTTGATTTTCTTGTCCATCTCAATGATGGCTAACCTTCTAGCTTCTAATCTCTTATATAGATCATTTGGTATTTCATCAACAACTTGCATCAAAAATTTCTTATAGATATCTAAGTGTAAGATTACACTATTCTCTATGCTTTCCTTGTCATCTGCAGATAGTGTGTTGTATATTTTGCCAATGTTTTTCAATTTTCCATCTTCAGTTATTTCCCTCAAGATTTTATCCAGTGGAGCAATATCTTGTTTTACCTTTATTTTATTCTTAGGATTCAACTTCTTTTTCACTGGAGGCCTCACTACCTATTGGTTTTTCCTTATTTTCTGGGTTGTAGGTGAGGGTACCGGTGAGGGTGTTCTTTTCCTTTCTACCCTTTTAAATACTGTTGGCATATCACTCTCAGAGGAGGTTCCAACCAATGAAAGATGTGCTTCCAGTTGAAGTCCTTCCAACTCACTTTCCTTTATACCAGTTTTCTTCAAAACATCTTCTTTAATTGCTTTAGCCTGTCGGGTTCCTTTCCTTACTGTTGCTTCAACTATCTTAACCCTTTTCCTAGACTAAATTCCACTTTCTATTGTTTTAGCGTTTCCAAAAACTTTCTCAGTGGGTTCCTTGGGTGCTTCAAGGAGGTCTTTTGCATAATTTTCAATAATATTGTCATCTGTCTCATAGCCCATTTCAGTTACTCGGATAGTTCTAGGGACAACTGCCTCCATCTAGATTTCATCCTTTTTTATTACAAAACAAATTTATTTCTGATACTTGTCCACAATAGCTTGTGACAGTCTTATTCTGGTTTTCATTCGACCCTTTAATGCTTGAAAGTATTCATTTAAGTTCTTCTCCCAGTTTTCTCCCATGTTGTTTAGTAGATCCAATAGTTGCTTTCCTACCGGCATATCAAAGCCAAAATCTCTTGCACCATTATCGGGTATTTGTTTAGTTATGTACAACATTTGACAAACAAGAAAATTTCCAAATCTGAATGTTCCTTTCTTATCTCCTTTAATCTTCCGTAGATTGTCTATCAATTCATCTTTGAGCCATTCACAAATATCTATTCTAGCATTTTTGTTGACCATGTCATAAGCACTCTTAATACATAGGCTATAAACTAAGTTCAACCTATTTGCATGTGTAGCTTTACAACCTAAGATCATACTAATAAATCTAACATTTATGTCCTTTACATCATTTACCCTTAGAGACCTTTTGTCAAATGTTGCACCAGTTAAATCCATCATTGTGTCATTTGAGACTCTCTTTGTTTTGTCAGGTTTGCTACCGGTGGAAGGTAACCCTATTACTGCCTTAACAACTTCCTTTGTGATTTTATGAATTGTATCCAACCAGAAGAATTCACCATGAACTCTGCTTAGCACAATCCTTATAATATCCTTGGGAAAATCTGGGACACTAAGGATTTCAGTAAAACCTAGGGTTTCCACTATCTTATGTTTTGGCTTGATATTTCTAGATTCATCACAAATCACAGTGCTATACATGTTTTTGATCTCATCATCACCTAATTCCTCTATATGACAATGTATATACATCCTAGGGTCTTCAGCATATACTAGTCCCTTAGGAATTTGAGAAAATGCACCTATGATATCATCTTTCTTCGCTATTTCAAGAACTAGTTTGAAAATGGGTCTAGGGTGCTTAATTACTTCAACAACAGTAGGGTTTGCAATAAATTCAGGAGTGGATGAAGATGTCATGATTGTAAATACCTCTCAATCTATCTTTAGGAAGAATGCTTTGATGAATTGCTTCACTTTTTCGCTAAGGATGCCTTCGCTTGGGAATTTTTGCACTCTTGAAGGTTTGAATGCTCGATGAATGAAAAAGGAGCCAAAACACTTTCTTTATAATGTTATTTTCTCCAACTACCACATTTAATGCTCACCGGTTAAGTCACAACTTAACTCATCTGTCGATATAGAAGTAATTTCAACTTCTCACCATCAGCCAAGGGAATAATAGCATGTTTTTCATTTTGTTGCTAAACCCCCAAAGGATTTTCCTTCAGTTAGATGAAGTGTCTCTCACCGTTGGAGTGATACTTTGTTCTACTGGTGGAGGGGTATTCCCTTCAATATTCAGATCTGACTTTCCAATCCATTGTTTTGAGAATTCTTGCTTTACCTCTTCAACCTTTTCTTTACCTTTCAAACTAGGACCTTTGTTATTTGCCAGTAGGGACTTGCTTCTACAAAATTTTGCAATATGTCCAATTTTGTTACAAGCATAACAAGTCACATTGTTTTTTTGAATAGCTTTCCCATATCCTATGCTGGTATGTGTTCTGCATTGATTCCATAAGTGTCCAAATCTTCCATAAACATAACATCTTACATTCATTCTACAATTTTCTGAGTTATGACCAGCTTTGTTGCATTTAGAACATTGACTGATGGGTGTATTAGTGTTCTGATAATTTCTAGATCTACACTGATTTTCTCTATGACCATACTTGTTATAGTTAAAGCATTTCCCATTGAATTTGTAAGCATTAGGTTGTCTTACCGGTTTGCTATGATCATGATTGTTTGCAGTACCGGAGATTTCACCAGTTTAAAAGCCAAGGCCATTTGTATCACCATTAGGTTTCTAATTCTTCAGCATGTCACCAAGTTCTTCTGAACTTTTCTTGAATTTCTCCTTGTGTTGATTTGCAGCAGTCAGTTCATTCTCCAAGATTCCTTTATGTCTTATGGGTTTAGTTCTGTCATTTTTTGTATGCATCAGATCTATCTTCAACATATCATTTTCATGACTGAGTCTTGTGTTTTCATTTCCAGCATCATTTAGTCTTCTAAACAAGTCTTATTCATTCTTCTTTCTGTCTTCAATTTCTTTACAAAATCTCATACTCATATCTTGCATCTCATTCTTTGTTGTACTGATTTCTTGTCTTAGCTTGTTTAACAAATCATTAAAAGATTCCTTTTCATCTTTCTCTTTCTGCATCTTCTCACAAAGTTCTCTTCTTTTATTCCTTTCTATAGTTTAATTTTCTTGAAGTGCTTGAATGATATCCTGAGCAACCTTCAGATCATCCTCAAGTTTGATATTCTTCACCTTTTCTGCATCATAGTCTGAAAGAGTTGTTTCTAATTGTTTTCTCAAGTTTTCCATCTCTACCGGTGAGAAGATGTTCCTCAAGCTATTAGGCTTCTGAAAATAGAGGACCAAGCTCTGATACCAATTGTTAGGATTCCCAAAGATACTGAGAGGGAGGGGGGGGGTGAATCAGTATCTGACCGGTAATAATATTTTCTTAACTTATAACATGAAAGGCATATTAAAATTGTGTATCGATAAACCAAAAATAATGCAGCAAATAATAATAACAACCACAACATGAAAAACACACCATAACACAATGTTTTAACGAGGAAACCCGGTGTGGGAAAAACCTCGGTGGGATTTGTGACCCACAATATTCGCTTACTGGCCAATAAGAGAATATTACTGCTACAATAGGGGCCTGCACATGCAAGAAGGCCAAGTGCCTAGAGCTCACTGCTCAATTACAAAAGAAGTCACACTGACTTACAAAAATGGATTATACTAATCCAATGTCTTGTACTACTTCAGACTAGCATCTGCTATGCCAGATTCAATACTGGTTTAAGCTCTGTAACACACATAAACCCTTATCCAATAATTCGCATATTTGGTCTGCTACCTTCTATATATATTTCGCATCCTACATCTTCTTACAAAATTTAATGATCTACAACGATCTTATACATATATGAGTCGTATTACAATCTCTCATGTCGGCTTACAAAATATTTTACAATTAATTACAAAATACATTAATACAAAATTGTTGTCGGCCAGGGTGTCGATATTCTTTCTTTTCGGTGTCGGTGTTCTGTGTGCCAGTGTAGAGTCTGTCGATGTTGGTGCCAATGTCTACCTGCCAGTATCACATGATTGTAAGGTTGCCATCAATGACAATACCTTCAATCACCTACAATATCTCATTGGAGTGTGCATTTGCCAACAAATACAAACCTCTTAGAATAAGAACAATATATAAAAAAAATAAATGGTCAATATCTTCCATGTTATCATAGCAAACAGAGTATCTATTGACAAATTGGAATCCACTTCTATTTAAACTATCAATAGTTGGGATATTATTATCAATTTCTATCCTCTTTGTGTCTGGCGTAAAAAAGGCAATCTCCTGAGAATTTAAAAATCCGTTGTTGGAACAATTGTCATTAATGACAAAGGTAAGATATCAAAGTATATTATTGAAATGTTGTCATTGATGTTAGAAAGATTGCCATTGGTGTCAAGGTGCATAAGCAAGATTGTTGTCAAAATATGTATATGCAATTGTATATTTAGTAGCAAGATTCATGTGTATGTGTGAGATTATTTGTGAGACTACCATCATTGATTGAAGAAGGAATTCCATATTATTTTTCATTGATGTCATGACCAAGTAAATTGGTAATAAGGATTTGAAAGCATAAAGACTCAAGGAAACTAAACATTTCAAGGGCAAGTTCATATCCTTTGATTGAAGACAAGTTTATGAATACTAACTGACCATCTTATTTGGCAAATATAAGTAAATCAAGGCAATAATAATTGAAGGTCATCATTTACGTTCAAATATAAATATGGAACAAGTGTAAAAGAAAGTGGGAAGAAAAAATGGTGAAATGGTCACATATGAGAATTAGGGCGATGTCTTATGGAATTTTCATTCATCAATCAATTGATTCTAGCTGTATGAATTTCCTACACTAAAGAAACAAGATGAATACCATGGTGGATATGTAGTTCAATGAAATGTTTTTTGGTTGGCTGTCTAAGGGAGAGAATATCACAAATGGAAAGAAAATGAATCAATAATGGAATTTAGCAATTCCTCTACAAGGCAAATATTAACAAGAGTTGGGGGGCAGCAAAGTTCTTGCCAAAGAAAGAAAAGTCTATTTGTAGAAGGATTTGTTAAAGCTGCTAGCGGATTGTCTTGTTTTATTATTGCATATGTTATTTCTCTTCACAAAACACAAAAACAAATACATGTAATAATTTCAGCCTACAGAGAACATGAGTATCTTCATAGAGTAGTGACATTGGGTCAATAAATACAACAAGTAGGTCTATAAGTTGGTCAAGTAGCATTTGCTTGTGTACTTTGAGCTTGGGCCAAAATGGGAACATTGGAATAGGGCATGAAAATTCAAAAAAGCGTCAAGGATACAAGAAAATCATTGAATGTTGTCTAAAGGAATACAATGAACAATGAAATGAGTGCAAATAAGCAAGTGTGGCATTTGTAGTCTCCATGAAACTTTTAGAAAGGTTGCACAACAGAGCATTGGACAAAACCAAAGTGATTGATAGCATTTAGAAGAAAGAATCAATAAATAAGTTAACTCAAAAAATAGATTAATACTAAAGAGTAGTTTATTATTGGAGAGATGCATCTTCAAGCACTTGAAGAAACCTCATTGAATCTACATAATGAATTTCCCCAACTGCCCCTGAGATAGTATTTAAGTATCAAATTTGATAAGTGAGTAACTGCCAAGGAAGATAATAAGTCCAGGTGAGCGACAAAGATAACAATACTTTAGGTGTTCTAAAATTTTGATTTGGTAATAGTTGAAGGGTGGACGTTTGGGTTTCATTGTAATTGCATCCAGGTTTGTTCGAAGAAAAAAGATTTGTTCAAAGCAAAAAGATATTGAGAATGAATTTGTGAAATTTAGTGCAATTCTCAAGAAAATTGTTTTCATATTTAGAGATGTTAAGTTGTTTGGAATCACTGTTGAAGACATAAGTTTTAATAATTTAGCATCGGCATAGGGAATTTTGTTTTCTTGGTAAAACTCAAATATCAAAGAAACATTTCCAAAGAGTTATCTTGTTTGAATTTAAGAAAATTTGCATCTTATCCCAAACTATAAATAAGGCTTTGTAAACTTTTTAACTAAAAATTTTTATTTTCAAATTATTCTTTTATTTTCAAATGAAGATTTTCACATTGTTGTTTATGTTTCTACTATTACTTTTTATTTTAATAATGATTTATTTTTATTTAAATTTATTAATTATTTAACATTAAATTTTATTAACAATAATAAAATTTGACAAAACATTTGATTGTAATCAAATTCATTTACAACTAAAGGATAATAATAAATTCAATTGTTATTTATTAAAAAATGTTCAATTTTGAAAATAAATATCATTCATAGAAATCAAACAATGATTTCTCACATAATTCACTAGAGTAGTTATAATTTATTTTATTGTAAAACCTGGTTTTAAAGTACCAAGAACCCATATCAAAAATTGGGCTTTCACCCATTGTCATCGAATAGGAATCTATTTACATTAGTCTCTTAATATGGAAAGATCTGCATAAACAACAAAACAAGTAATTTTATGTTTAAATACACTTAATATGTTTATATTTGTTTATGAAGACGACTTTATCATAAGGATGTTTAATTAAAGTGTGTGATTCATTTCTTGGAGGCAATGATTAAAGGAAAGTGGTTTATTCTCCAAAGGGCGCAATTTACTAAACATATGGAAAGACATTAAATAAATAATTATTATGTTGAACAGTCAACTCTTTATGTTGATTAAAAAGTAGCAATTAAGTAAAGGGTAAGACATGTCATGACTTTTAAGAGATAAAGGTAAAAAGTTTAGATTGTTTGAAAGATTGAAAGTATGTGTGTAAAGGGTGTGTTTCTCAATGTAATGTATATTTAATAAGAGATGTTGCAGGTTTGATGAGAAGGATAAAGAAGTTTTATAGTATATTTATATGAGGAGTTTGTGATCATATTTATGACAGATTTATGATCAAGTTATATGATTCAATTATAGTAGATTTGAGAGGGAGATAATGACAGTTTGAAGAAAAGAGTTATGGTTCTTGTGAAGACAAACTTGAAAAGGGGTTAGTGCCTCTAGAGAGTTGGTGCTCATGAAGTGAATGAGGGTTTGATGCCTCTAGTGAGTTGGTAATTACAAATTGAATTAGGGGTTTGTGCCTCTAATAGGTTGGTGTTTAAGAACTTTGTAAAAGGAATTATATAAAAGCATTAATTTGTCATGGTTTTCTCCCATTAGAGCTTCTAGGTAAACATTGTGTTATTGTATTCTTACATGCATGATTTAATTATGGTTGATAAAGTTTAAATTGGTAAAAGTCGTTGTTATATTGATTCACCCCCTCCACCCTCCTGCCCCTACCCTCTTAGCATAATTGTGTTCTTTTTAGTTGCTTCATAGTTCTATTGCCTTCCACCTCTTAGCTCTCTACCTCCTTGAAGATTTTTCATTTGGTTTTACCTCCATTTCATTGAGCATAATCATATAGTCTTTCTTCCTAAAGATTTTGACAATTTGTCTTTGATGCTCCTTAAGCCATTAACACAATATAAAGGGGGGTCATTATTCCAAACATCTTCCCAAAATGCAATCTTTTGTCCATCCCCACTCACTTTCTCGCTCCCATTATTATCAAAATTCATATTTTCAATATATTGTTCCATATCACCGAGCCATAAGGAAGCTCAGAAGTGTTGAGGAAACAACTTTGATCTTCATTGTTCAAGTATTTACCTTTTAAGATCTTGACCCAGTACTCGGTCCCTTCCAAAAATTGTTGGACCCAATTTCAACTAAGAGAGCTTTGTTAAATAATTTAAGATACCTTTTGCCAAGACCTCCATGCAATTTAGGAACACACACCTTTTCCCATTTGACAAGTGTAATGGGTGAAAATTAGGAATTAGGGTTTAAGATAATAAAACCACTAAATAAGCCAAATTACTCAATAAATTGAAAGAGGAGTGAACGTAATAGATCTAGCCACAATCCAAAGAAGGAAAGGATTGAAATTTTGAATAGATTCACTGGTCGGTAGTAGTAATCCTCTTTCTTAGTTGAATTTGGAAGGTAATTGTGAAATTGGGGAAATACCATGAATAACTAAAGTCAACTGTAAAAAATTGACTACTACAAATATCCCATGAAGCCACAAACTAAGATATGGGAAAAAGAAGATGTTTAGAACTTGTTCCTAGAAGTTTGGCCCAATTTTTTAGGACCAGGGAGTACAGATCCACCCTTGTCCTTCGTATTTTCCTCCATCAAAATTTGAACTTGTTCATCGCTGTCAACTTTGCCAAAATTCTTGAGTATAGCTCCTACACATGTTTCCTGCACATAGAAAGAGAGGGAAAGATTTTGGGGATAGGGGTTTTAGTTCTAACCCTGATTTAGGAATTAACCTTGAAATTGAAATATGAATTGAAATGGAAATAGTTGCAAAGTGTTTTCCTTTTGAGGTAAAGGTCGGATCTAAAACAAAAGTGTTGATAATTTAAATATACCTTTATGAAGTTGTGTTTGATCATCATGCAAGGTTTTTAGGGTTTCATGTAGAATGTATTCAAAGAAGGTTGATCATGGATGCCATTTTGAATGCACAAACTTGACTTCACTTCTACTACAATGCTTGATGAATGATTGATTTATTTCTCACTTGAATTTTCTAGAGTGTAATCTGGATGACTTAGAGGATTAGGATTCAAATGAGAGGGGTAGGCCTCCTTTTATACTTAACTATCTAAAAATTAATTGAATTTTCAAAGTAGGCTGATATGGGATCAAATTTTCCCATTCACATGACGTGGTCATTGTGAGGACCTAAAATGGCTCTTGATTAGGAGGACCAAGGCATTGGGAACCCTAGTCCTGAGAATCAGGACTCCAACATGAGGGGCATACAGTGAAGGTGATGAAAATGTGAGATTGATATGTGGTGTGAGCAAAATTTGGACAGACATTAGGCATGAGACACCAAAGTGAGGTATAGGTGAGGACAAAATTGTATGCAAATACAATTTATGATGCTACAACAAGAGAAATTTTGGACTGTTCATCAATTTCTATCCACATAAATTTTCCTGGAATCTACTCAATTGTGTCAGCTATATAAGAAAGGATTTTGAAGATGGTTAAATAATAGATACAGATGTTTTGTAATGAAGCTTCTAGGAGTTCTAATTTACCAGCCTAACTAAGAAGTTTACCTTTGCACTCTACTAGATTCTTTTGGAATCTTTTAATGATTTGGTTCTAGTACTTATTATTAAGCTTCTTGAAAATCAAAGGAGGCCAAGATAAGAGGCTGGTAGAACAACAGTTTGGCATTGAAGAATCCTCATAACACTACCTATAATTTACTATTCAACATTGAAGAAGTAGAGGTTGCTTTTGTTCTAATTTATATGTTGACTAGAAACCTTAGCATAGTCTTTTGAGATATTCATCCAAAGCCTAACTTCCCTAACAAAAGCTTCTCCAAAGAGAATAGTATCATCCAAAAAATATTGGTGGGATTTAGGGGAAAGACATGAAGCAGCCTTAGTGCCTTTTAATAGCTTTTGTTCAAGCAATTTTTGAATATTTATCTCAAGCACCTCAACCACATGATAATGAATAGGTGGGAGGAGAGAGGATCACCCTGTATTAGACCTTGATCACAAGAGAAGAAACCTCTTAGGACACCATTAGCCAAAATAGAATATGTAAGGATGGTAACACAAGTTGAAATTAATTTAAGGAATCTCCCTTTGAATCCATATTTTTTAAGAACATTCATAAGAAAGGGCCAAGGCACACTAACATATACTTTTTAAATATCCAATTTAAGTACCATCCCCATTTTTTTAAGAAAACATCGAGTGAATGATTTCATGAATAGTTAAGGCAACATCCATTATATACCTAACTTTAACAAAGCCCTTTTGATTTTTCACAATCATCTTGTTTAACACAATTTTTAACCTATTAACCATAAGCTTATAAAAATCATATACACTATATTAAATAAGCCTATAAGCATATAATCTTGCATAGATAAAGCATCTTCTTTTTGGGGAATAAGGGATATAAAAGTTGAATTAATTTGATTTCAGAGATGACCAAATTTGAAGAAGTCTCTAGAAATATTTAAGAGATCAATTGATACAACATCCCAAAAATCTTGAAAAAAAGTAGGGGGAGAACCATTTGCTCCTAGATCTTTATAAGCCCCAAATGAGAAAACATTTTTTTCCCTTTTTGAAGAGAAATATATTTCACTAGGTCCTTGAGATCTTGATCAATAATAACTACTAGGATAACCTCTAGCAATTCCTCCATCTTAGAAGAATCACAAATTATTTCATTTTGAAAGTTAGAGAAATAAGAGACCACAACATCCACAACTCAAGTTCTTAACTCACAATAGTTTCATATTCTTTCAGTAGGCTTCTAATTATGTTTATGCTTCTTTTGTCATTGTAGACTGATGGAAAAAAATTGTATTTCTATCACCTTTTGTTAGTCATTGTATTCTTGATTTCTATTTCTTGAAGACTTCCTTCTCCTTAAATAATTTTGACCATTCAGAATAAATCTCCCTCTCCTTATTGCATATTTCAACATCCTTAACTCCTCCCTCCATTTTTTATTGTATATCAATTAGACTAGCAGATAAATATTTTTCAAAAGAAATATTGTTCCATCATCTAACCTTCTCTTTTATTTTAATTTTTAAGGAAGGCAGTACATAGGAGCTCCACTATAGGGAATATTCCACTATTCTTCATCAATACCTCTTAGAAAGGTCAACATAATTTCATACCTAAATTGAAAAGGAAGTTTATTATAATTATCCTCCCAACTTAGAAGAAGAGCATTGTGATTAGAACCAATTCTTGGGAGCATAGTTAGACATAGTTTGGCCAAGATATCCCAATTATTAGAAATATGAAACCAATCCAATTCAACTTGAATTAAATAATCACCTTCTCTTCTATTGGACTAAGCAAAGTGGGATCCTTTAAGATCTATATCAATGAATTCAATCAAATAAATGAATTTAGTGAGATACATCATACTATCAAAGAAGTCCTCCAATCCAACATTTTTTTAGAGACTACGGGGAATTGAAATCTCCCCAAGTATCCAATAGTATTCTTTTCTCCACAAAATTAAAGAATCCAAGGAATCACATAGATCAACTCAACCGCCTAAGAATTAGGGGTATAGATATTAAGAAGTTTTCATTTTTCAAAAGTAGTCATATCCTCCATAGAAACCAAAAAACTATTGTTATAGAAGAAATATTTATAACCTTTAAATCTCGTAGGATTATATAAGGTTACAATACCACTTAATGCACCATCAATGTCACTAACAAAATAATCTATAATAGTCCAACATTTTGAAGAATTTTATCAAAAGTTAATTCTTTCATCTTAGTTTCTTGAATTAATAGAATGACCACTTTAGATTCCATCATACAATACTTCAGCAAATGTTGTTTTAAAGGACTATTTAATCCTTGAATATCTCGAGATAAAATCTATTAGATCTTCCTTGAGAAGCAAGAACCAAGCCAATATTTGATGTCGATCATAGATCACATGCAACTCCAAGCAACATATGATCAAAGACCAAAATAGCTAAATGAATAGAAATCTGAATTGAGAGAAAATATAGAATTTTGAGAAGACTCCCATTGAGGTATCACTAAACTAGTGAAAGTGAGAGTATAGTACTTATTATATAGAAAAGTAATTGCATATACATACAAGAGGTGCATTAACTCCCACTCCCAATAAAAAGTGGGAGGTTTTACCTACTTGGTAAATGCCAAAATATGTGGGATAAGCTCCTTACATGAAAACAAAAAGGAGTTAAAAAGGTGAAACATAAAGCCAAAAGAGGGTGTGTACCTCAACTACCCATGAGTAGGTTGGAGTTACACATGTAGTTGAAGTATTTTGATATGTGTCCTCATATTAACCACTCCTAATAAACTAAGCAAGCTTAAATAATATGTGTGGGAAAATAAATACCCCCTAACATAAGGAAAAATGAAAAACCTACACTAACACCAACCCTTAAGAATAGCTTAGGTGGGTGAAAATATGGGTCTTGTTAGCAATCCAAGTAAATATAAATCCCCTCAAGAGAAGAATTCCCCACATAAGAGAATTACTCCCCCCCCCCCCCCCCCGCCCCCCCACAAATAGAGAGAAAAAAAATAAAGAACTAAGAAATCCCTCTTGAAGTAGACACATGCCGCATCCCAAGCAAAGCTCACAAATGAAGGAACTTTATTTTAGTAAAGGGTTTGGTGGAGATGTCTACAAATTGCTTCGATGTAGAACAATACTTAAGATCAATGATGCCTTCTTGAATCATCTTCTGAATGTATTACATTTGTATCTCAATGTGTTTTATCCTTTGGTGATGAACTAGATTTCTTGAGATCTATATAGCACTCTAATTATCACAAAAGATGATGGTAGGATTTCTTACTGGAATACCAAACTCAGTGAGAATATTCTAAAGCCAAATAGCCTCAATGGTGTCATTAACTGCCCCTTGATACTTAGCCTTTGTTGATGAAAGAGCAATTGTATACTGCTTCTTGCTCAACCAACAAACTGTTAGGACCCAGAGGCAACTAAGAGGGGGGGGGGGGGGGGGGGGGGTGAATCAGTTGTCTATTAATTTCAACCCAAATATAACTTAACCAAACTTAATGCATAATACTGGTAAACCAAACTTTAATGTCAGTAGACAGTTTAATAGTTAATAATAGTATAGGTAAAGTTTAATGCATGAAACAGAAAGACAAATAACATACACAACACATAACATAGTTATTTATACGTGGAAACCCTGTAAGGGGAAAAACCATGGTGGGAAACCTTACCCACAATTAGATGATACTACTGCAGATAGTATGTGTGTACAAATGGGGTCTACACATGCAGAAAGGCCAACTGCCTAGAGCTCACTGCTCAAACACAAAATGGGAGTCACACTGACTACAATTAGATGGTTAAATCCAATGATAATGTACTAATCAAAATAGCATCTTCATATGCTGGATTCAGTACCGGTTAAGCTTTGATTGCCTTCTTCATACCTTCCTTGAATCTTCAAATGATGTATGTGTGTATAGCTCTGCTTATATTCACATATACCTTATTACAATCCTTTTCACACTCCTCTTCTACATAACCTCACAAATTAGATCTTACATATATATCAAAACCTAAGACCAATTGTGTAGGTCGGCTCACTAAGATATTACAATAAAATCAATTACAAATGAATCAATATGTGATGCATGATGTCATCTCAATGTATTTACAACAATAACCAATAATTAAAATATCTCCATAATGTGTTGTGTTGATCTGGAATAGATAATGCTTGCCGGTCCATAACCTAGACCTATTTGTCGGTAACAGCAAATATGCAAACTCGATTGTACCAATAATCAAATCACCAAAACCAAGTGTCCAAACAATGTCTTCAACATAACCAAGTAATCTCCAAATGATAACATATCATCCTCAGTGTCGGTGACCAATATAACCTGTCGGTTAACTAGATATTGGTGATTGTGCATAAGTCACTGAACATGTCGATGAACATAACCAAAGATCTCCATAAGGATAAGTGTTGAAAAGTGTTGACATCAATGACAAAACCAATGCAACACATCCATAATACCAACACAAACTAGACTGGAACCAAGTGAGAAGCAATATCCTCAAGTAGACTTGAAATCCTAAGAATCACCTGCCCAAAATGAATCTGTATATATCCCACCAAGTCAATATTTATGCCTGCTACAAATTGGCTTCCATAATTTTGAATACCCTGAATGTAGTGGAGGATCTTCTTAGTTTCTTTCTAATGCAACTCATGTGGCTCTTGCATGAATTGAGATACCATGCCCACAACATATGAAATGTTAGGTATTGTGTGAGTCAAGTAGATGATATTTTGAACAAGTTATTGGTATAAAGTGTCATCAACCAAGGGTGAAGAGAACTTAGCCTCAATTTTGACACCTGACAACAATGGAGTCAGTACAGGTTTACAATCAACCATGTGAAATATTGAGAGCATATCAAGTGCATACTTGGGTTGTCCAAGGAAGATACCCGAAGATAACTGAGTGAAATAAATCCCCAAGAAGTAATGCAAAAGACCCAAGTCTGAAATCATAAATCTATTGTGTAGATTAGTTTTCATTGCCTTGATGGTGGATGATGACTCCCTATGATCAACAAGTTATCAACATAGAGAACCACAAATGTGAGAGCTTAATCTTGTTGTAGAATGTATACATTCAGATTAGAATGGCATCAAATGAAACCAACTATCAAAAGGAATAAGTCCATCTAGGCATACAAAGATTGAGTAGCCTATTTAAGGCCATAGAGAGACTTGTGAAGTCGACACACAAGTAAGGGATCCTAAAAAAAACCATGTGTTTGCTCCATGTAGATTTCCTCTCAAAGGTCCCAATGAAGAAAGACACTCTACATATCCATCTGATCAACTTCCCAATGATGGGTTGCAACTATAGCAAGGACAATTCGAATGGAATTCATCTTAGAAACTAGTGTAAAATTCTCAGAGTAGTCAATCATGGGAACCTGGGAGAACCCTTTTGCTACCAAATGAGCCTTATACTTATCAACTGACCCATTTGCTACAAATTTTATTTGATAGATCCACTTGTATCAAACAAGTTTCCTTCCTTTAGGAAGAGGGAATAAATCCCATGTGTCATTCCTTTCTAAGGAATTGAACTCTTCCTACATTGCATCATCCCACACGACAATACCTAAAGCTTTTCTAAAATATTGTGGATCAAAAGCTAAACCAATGAAGAGATGTGGAACCTGCTAAAATTGTGACCTTGTTCTTTTTGTATCTGATGGATCACCAAGCCAATCACATGCTAACTCAAATGTTTTTCAAGCCCAAAGAGGCACTGAGGTTGGAGATTGAAGGGGAGAATTATCAACCTCTTAATGATGACTATGAGAAGAATGTGAATCCTCATCATCATTGTCACAATTTGAAGTGGAGGAAGAAGAATCCTTGTCAAGATTAGGAGGATTAAGATTCTTTGAAGAAATATCATCATGATGCAATGTCTCCAACGTGATGGTGGATGGAGAAGTGGTATGAGAAGAACTCTCTTCAAAATGAACACTCCTCTCAATGATCAGCTCATGAGTGGTTGGATGGATAATTATATAACCTTTCACATCATCTAGATACCCAACAAATATGCAAGCCTTGCTTTGTGGATCCATAGTCTTATGTTTCTCTATTAGAATGTGGGCCCATGCAAGACAACCAAACACTCTACAGTTTTTAACTATGGGTTTTTTACCAGTCCAAGCTTGAAAAGGACTTATCTCTTTCACATCTTTATGAGGAACTTGGTTCTACATGTAACACGCATAGTTCATGGCCTCTACCCAATAATGAGGTGCCAAAGACTTGGAATGAATCATACGATTGGACATCTCCCTCAAGGACATGTTCTTGCAATTTGTGATACCATTTTGTTGAGTATTATATGGAACTATGTGTTTCATTTTGATACCTTTTGAAATACAAAACTTTTCAAACTGATTGTTAACATATTCACCCTTGTTATCTGTACAAAGAACCTTGATGAAATTTTGAGATTGTTTCTCTACAAAAGCTTTAAAATCTAGAAAATTCTCAAAGGCCTCAAAACAATTTTGAGAAAGAAAACCCATGTATATCTAAAAAAGTCATCAATAAATGTTGAGATATTTATCCCTCCTAAAAGATGGTTGTGGAAATGGTCCTACCAAGTCACTATGTACCAACTTCAATAGTTGTGTTGATCTCCATGCTTTGCCATTATCATACTTCTCCTTAGAATTATTACCAAGAATGCATCCTTGGAAAGCTCCATCAAAAAATTGAATAGAAGGCAACCCTTTAACCATGTCTTGTTGACTAAGTTATTGCAAGTAATAGTAGTTCAAGTGGCCAAACCTTTGATGCCACAAACAACTCACCTCATTTACATGAGTGATTAATACTATCAAAGGAGAGTTAGGAACAAAATGAGAATACTAATATAATATAGAAAGATGATCTAATTTTCCCATACCAACAATAGAACCATTATGCATTTCATTGATTACCATTGTATCTGGTGTGAACTCAACTCACTTGCTAGAACTACAGTGAGTGGTCTAATAAATGGATAGGATATTAGTTGATAATTATGAAAAATTAGGTACATCCTCAAATGTTCCTTCGCCCACTTAAAAGAATCCTCTCCCATGCACTTCAACAAGAGTTTCATCACCCATTAGTATGTTAGGCATAGAATATGGCTCTAAAGAGGTGAAATCATCTTCTGAAGAATCCATGTGGTGCAAAGCACATGAGTCAATGATCCAAGAATTTGGTTGTAAATAAACAACAACTAGGGCCTTACCCTTTCTTTCCCCTTACTTTTGTCTATGTCCTTAGAAGATCCTTCTAGTGAATTCTATTTGACTGAATCGAGCACCTTGATATTGTTCTTTTCTAGAAGATGTGAAAGGTGATCAATTTGTTTCTTTAAACACTTATGTTCATCATGGCCAAGGCTCTTACAGTAAGAAAAATTGACCTTATCCTTCTTAGGTTGTTCACCTTCTTAATGAAGAGGTCTAATTATCTACCTTGAAGTAGCAATTTTTTTATCTTTCTTCTCTCCTTGGTTATTATGTTTCTTATCTTGCTTACTAAACCATTTCTATTATTTTATGCATTGATTTATAGCTCAGACGTGTGACTTAGAGGGTTTGATTGTATCTATTTGAACCAATTTGTCCTACTCACTAGTGATCTATGTAGTAAATTCATCTAGATAAGGCATTTTGAATTGGTGCTTAGGGAACATTTTGTAGCATAGAATTTAGAAACAAACATTGAATAGTTAGGGCCAAGTTTAGAAAGAATACTCAAAATAAATTGCTTATCATCCTTCTTGACTCTGCACTATCCTAGTTGCAATCTTATAGATTTTAGTTTTGTGAAGAAGTTTGATATAGTGTCAAAATTGTTTGGACTCAACCCTATGAGTTAACTCTCCAATTGATGTCCTCTTAACTTGTCCTACTTACCAAAGAGGTTTTGCAAAGTGGTCCACACTCCATTTGGTGTAGTGCCAGATTCAATGTAAAAAAGAAGGTCAGGGGAAACTAACATACACAAAGTATCAAAGGCCTCATCACATTTGTTAAAACATTTTATCTTTTGTGCAACATCCTAAGATTCAGTTTCAAGTCCCATTGTAACATGATGATACCCATGTCTTTTAAAATATATTATCATCTTAGAATTCTATTCAAAATAATTATATTGTGTTAAAAGAGGAATTGTAGATGCATCCATGATAACAAAAAATAAGATTGCAAGATTCAGGAAAAGTGCAAGAAAGAAGACACATAAGACACCCCCCCTTTTCACTAGTCTCAAAAATCACCCCCCTCCACCAAAATATTACAAGGTTGGCACTTTATAAATAGTTCATTTACAAGGCCTTTTATCATATTACAATGCTTTCTAGGGCTCTAATGGCCAAAAATAGAAATTTTTGATATAAATAACTATGATGCAAAATCTCTAAACAATAGCCTTATAGATGTGAAAGATATAGCCCGTTGAAGAGAAAAAGATGTAGATGATTCAACATACAATATCTGATGGAAAATGACAAAAAAATTCAATAAAAACCATGTGGATGGATAGTTATCATTTCTAGCTTTTTGTCACCACTCCTTTGCAAAAATCTAACACCTGAAGCAAAATTTTATAAAATTTTTAAAAAAGATTGTTGAATTTCCTAGCCAAAACGTCTCACACCTGATTCAAACTCAATTCTATGAAATTTAATGAATTTATGCGAAAAATAAGAGATACCCAGATGATTTTTCAATGTTGGGAAGAATTCAAACATTCATTTTCTTGAAAAGGAGTAGAAGCTAGATTTTTTAAGCCAAAAATAGCTCCAACAAAATTTTGAATTTTTCACTTTGATTTTTACTATGTCCTCCAAACTCTAATTCTGGTGAAAAAAAAAGTCACTTTTCACTTTCTCAAGTCTTTTGGACACTCTAGAAATTCTTAAGAAGCCTTCAACATTACAAAAAAGCTAAAATCACCTAGATCTCATAGGAACACATGTATATATTAAACCAGATTAACTAGAAGCTTATTTTCCTTTAAACTATTCTAATTCTTTAGGTCACATGAGAATGTAGGAGAAGAGCATGCTAGGTTTTTTTTAAATATTAGCTATCTAATAGTCTTAAATCTCTCTAGGGAAAAATTAAAAAAAATAGTGAGTTATACCAAGCAACATGACTCTGATACCATATTAGATTCTTGAGAAGAGAGAATCAAGTCAGGCTTTGATGTTGGTCGTAGATCACATGCAACTCCAAGCAATAGATGATAAAAGACCAAAATAGTTGAATGAAGAGAAATCTAAAATGAGATAAAATAGAGACAAAGAAGAGAATTTTTAAAAGACTCTCACCAAGCTATCACTGAACTAGTGAAGGTGAGAGTATAGTGCTTATTATATAGAAAAATAATAGTGTATACATCCAAGAGGTGCATTAACTCCCACTCCCCATAAAAAGTGAGAGATTTTACTCACTTGGTAAATGCCAAAACATGTTGCATAACCTCCTTACATGAAAACAAAAAATGATTTAAAAAGGTGCCACATAAAGCCGAAAGAGGGTAAGAAACCCAACTACCCCATAACCCACTTAGGAAATGACAAAATAGTGATTATGTGAGGTAGCACAACAATCAAAAAGAGGGTGTGTAACTCAACTACCCATGAGTAGGTGGCAGTTACACATGTAACTAAATTATTTCCACATGCCCTCATATTATCCACTCCTAATAAACTAAGCAAGCTTAAATAATATGTGTAGGAAAATAAATACCCCCTAACATAAGAAAAAATAAAAAACATACGCTATCAAAATCTTCATGATAAACAAACCAAAAAGATAGTATCACCTTGATACTAACTAAGAGTCACACGCCTGCATAATTATTTCTATTTATTTTCTACCCTTGATAGACAATCTAGAGTCCTTTGTCTCCCAATTGCAACATCCCTTGCAGTATCTCTTTCTTGAGTATCCCTTTGAGAGGGTCTACCATGTTTATTTTCCACTTTGACATCAGCTTTCTTCTTCTTTTTTGTTTTACGACTTAATTGAGTCCAATCCTCCCCAAAGGTTTCCTCTTTTGATTTCTTAGTAGGAGTTTTAAAAGCAATATTTCTAAAGCCCATAAAATCCATAGGATCCTACATCTCTCTACTTTTCTTACCTATAGAAATCAAGGAATTAGAGTCACCATTAAACCCCATCTCTCAAGATAAGTACACATCTTCCAAAGAATTCGGAATATTTCTCGTTCTTCTCAATCCCCCATTATCTCATTTGGGTCTTGATTGACAAGATGAAATTTTTCATTAGATTCAGCAACCCTTGTCTTCCCTACTTCACTATGGTGACAAATATTCCTTTTGCTAGTAGGTCTTTTTCTATTTTCGGGGGTTTTTAATTCTCTACATTATCATGTGGCACCATTTTAGGGGAATCTTATTCCTTTTCTTCCCGCATCTATTCTTCTTGATGTTTTACAACATCTTTTTCCTTGTCTTCATGTCTCTAATTTTCTCATTTTTTTTTGTATCCATTTTCTTTCCCTCCTATTTCTTTAAACACCTCTTACATATTTCTTTGTTCACTATAGGAAACATGTTAAAAAAAAATTTAGGTTGAATATTTGAGTGATCATTTTTCTCTGTCTCAATTGTAAGGAGTTTTTTGGACTTAGCAAGCTCATAAGTATTACTATTAGAAGCTTCCTTTTACAAGTATCACTAAAATGTCCAAAATGATCACAGTTTTGGCAATATGCATTTATATTATCATATTGGATATTTTGAATCCATCATCCATATCTTGACTTAAGGGAAATATTGTTAGGTAAAATAGAATTAACAACCACATTAATATAAATCTAAGGAAAAGCCAACCTTGACTTTCTTGAGTCACTATATCCGCTGCAAGTAAGTTCCCAAAAGAAATTGCAATCCCTTGAAGATACAATAATTCTAAAACTCCAAGGGTAGAACTGGGAGGAGAATCCAAGTAGAGGCAATAGTCTCAAAATTTGTCAACAGATTAAACCCTAGTTTCTACTTGCATAGAGAAATGAAGCTTTTAAAATGAGTATCAAAAGCCCAAGGAACTCCAATAAGAATCTTGATCAAGCCCTCATGAACCAAAAAACTAAAAAGGAAAAGACCATTATCCATAGCGCTAATACTCACACTCCCTTTTATCTTCCAAATAGAACATGTCCATCCTCTAACCTAATCTATATTATCGTAAAAACCAAGGAACTTACCAACCAAAGATAGTTACAGATCGTTTACGTCTTCATTCATTATCTCATTAAACACATTCAACTCAAGCCCATCTATAGTGCACGGAGCTTGCAAGGGTTCCCAAATATTTAGTCTATCCATCCCTGGTGATTTTCCACCCACAATAATGTTGACATAATAATTGGATCTTCCTCTAAGAAAATATTCAAGGCCATAGGGCAGTGAAAAAGGAGAAGAAGTAGATCTTCGACCAAATGCTTCCTTCAAGGAGGAAGTCGCACTACCTTTTCCAACACTAGGAACAACATTTTTGCATTGAGGAGTACCCTTGGGTCCCCCTCTTGAAAAGCCCCATGGGGGAGCCCCTTTCAGCCCCCCTCCTGACACACCCATATGTCAAACCCTCAAAAGGTTTAAAATTTAAAAATAGAGCATGCACGATCTCTAGTTTTAAATTTTGGATTAAAAATAGAGCATGCACGATCTCTAGTTTTAATTTTTGAATCCATTTATTTTCATATCTTTATCCACCAAGTTGGAGTTGATTTAGAATCAATTGATATAAATGTTATTTTGACATTGACACATTTTTCTTGTTATCTATCAATTTGACATGACTAAAATTTGCATATCATTATCTGTCAAATAACATTGATTTATTATTTCAAATTGAAATTGTTTGTAAATTGGTTGGCTAACTACCAACAAGTTATTTATGTTTAGTGTCCTCATTCTAGTCTTTGTATTCTCTCATATTTCTCAAATTAAGATCTTGGTAATAAAAAATAGTCAAGATCTAAGTTGATTGTTAAAATTTGGTGGATTTAAGATAACCATGTTATCAGGGACATTATGTTCATGCAATGTTCAGAAATAGCGTTCACTAGTTTATGCATGCAAACTATGAATCAAGCCTATTTATCATAACACCACATTTAACATGAGAGTGAAATCAATAGGTTGAATCTCAAACTTATTAGGAAAGGGTTGAGCACAAGGTGAATTTAGTACTCCTTGATTGAGTTAAAAATCATTATTAAAATATGATGGTGCAAAATTGGCAATGATTAGCATGCTCAAATAGTTTCAAAACAAATATGTAGACATCACGTACAGATCTAGAAATGGGAAGCAAAGAGGAACCTATGGTTGAAATTTGGGCTCAAAAATATAGGATAGAGATGAATACAATAAAAATAGTTTCAGAATCAAGATGTCAACCTTGTCCCAAAATCATTGGGTGCATACAATAAAAATAGTTTTAGAATCAAGATGTCACTTTGAGTATCTCCTTGAAATTTTGTCGAAAAAACATCGAACATTGATGTTAGGTAGCCTTGACCAAATTTTTTGTCTCTTCAAAATTAGGTCCTATGTGCCTCATTCTACTCTTTTCAAATCTATATTTGTTGTCTTTATATCCTGTCACCTACAAACACAACAGGGAAAAATGTTGTTGGGTTGATAGGGATTTGCCTAGGTCAAACCCCGAGTTTGGAATTAACCCTATGATGAATTGAAATGAAAATGAAATTGTGCCTTGATAAGCCAAAGAGTAGATCTGAAATTGAACTACTTAGTTAAAATTTTAAACCTTTATAAATATTCTTTGTCTTGAATTCTTCATGAAAAGATGATGTTGTCAGGTAGGAATTCATGGATGTCTTTATAAGAACTTGATCATGAATGTCATCTTGAATTATTGAAATCCAGATACTTGACCTCTACTTCATTTCTCTAATTATTCTTGATAACTTGCTGGCTTGAATTTGCTTGACAGGAATTAAATTCAAAATTGAGAGATGTTTCAAATGAGGGGGTAAGACCTTCTTTTATACCTACCCTCATGAAACATATTAAAAATTACAAAGCCTGACATGGGAAATAGGTTCCCACTCAAAAATAAATTATTGTTAGAGGGTTCAAAAATTGGGTCCTTTTGGTCTAGACAAGGGCACTCAATGTCCCTCTCTAGGAGGACACGACACCCTCTTCCTATCCATCTAGGTTGAATGAAAGGTCAATTTTTAGATCAAGTGATAAGGATTGCATATTTGGAACTGGTGTGAGAAAAATCCGACATAATTAAGGCATAGAAGGTTGAAATACCAAAGTGAGGCCCAAGTAAGTATGAAATTATATATGGATACAAATTACGATGCTACATTTAGCCCATACTTTAGTGAGGTTAAGATCCTACACTCACACTCTTAGTAAAGTGTAGAATAGCATTAGAAAACTTTATCAAGATATTAAAGATGCAAGAAACACCAAGCCCCCAGGGACTTAGAATCTTATAGTTTTAATATCAAGATAAAAGGAGCAACACATGAAGAAAAGAGTAGAAAGGATATGACTTCATATCCTCATAAGACTATGATAACTATGAGTCATGTTGGTACAATAAAGGATTAGAAAGAAAAGCCTTTGTTTGCTAAATAATTTGAAGAAAAAATTGACTACAAAATGGGTGTTGTAGCATGCACTAAACATGTCATGGTGCATGATCAAAGTTTACAAACTAAACCTCAGTGGTGTCTATACAAAATGTAATAAAGAACAAAATGTATGCCCCCATGTTAAAGAAATTGTGTATGCCTTATTGGGAGCAATTGCTTTAAGGTAGAATACATGCATCCAAAAGACAAGCATGTCACAACAGTGAAATTCCCCAAAGCAAAGGCAAATCAAAGACAATGGTCACAAGACACAAAGACAAAGAACATAAGGGAACCACTAACTGGGGTCAGTATGCACATCAAATAAATCATGTATATCAAGTATGAGTGTAATGAAATGACCTCATCCCTGAAAAGTAGTGGAACAACGAGTTCAATAGAAGAAGAGAACATAAGATGAACAACATAAATATTTTTGGGTAAACATGGAAGAGATGAAAAAAGAGACATCTTAACTTTTTTCACCATTGCGAATCAGACTTAACAAAAACATATTTATAATAATAGCACATTTATGACATAACATGAATACAACATTTAATATAATTGGGATACAAATAGAAGAATCTCACAATAGGTTTGGTCCTCTTGTTACCTTGTACCAACAAAGCAACAAGGGTCGTCCAAGGAGAGGTTAACATAACATAGAGACACATCAAGCATCACATCATGGTGGAAGCACATCACATGTGATAAAACACACAAAATAGTCCACTGCAGAAGTGAAGCTAATCTAGAAAACCATCCCCCTCCTAATCTTGCTTAACATCATTTAGCGATGGTGGAGAAGGTTCAAGAGGAGCCACAACAATCATAGTAGATGGAGCTACTACAAATCTGAAAGAAGGACCATTCTCTAATGATGAATCATTGTGTTTGTCACTAGGAGCTAGGATTAAAGCTTTTGAAACTCTCAAAGATGTCTCATGATTAATCTCAATAATCTCATACATATCATTAGAATCATAATATCCACATTATTAAATCAACATCATCATCCAAATTAATCACAATAGGATCTTTAATGTAGAAAGAGGATGAAGAAGAACAATCATTTTGCATAGATAGTTGTAATTTATACTAGGTTGATTAAGATAAAGCTCCTCCCTAGGATCAAGTGAAGGTTGGCAAAGCGGGACCAAGTCAACACTCAATGACATAGGGGATCAAATGGCTTGGGAATCAAGTTCACAAGCCTAGCACAACATATCATCAGAGGTATCTTGCACTACAATTTCCCTTGGTTTGACTCAAAACTTGTGATGGTTGGGGATCAATCAACATAGGCTTTTTTTCTTCCTTTGTAGGAGGAATTAAAGAAACCTCACTAGGTTGAGAGATATGATATTTTAAGTGCTTTCCTCTTTGACATTTATAAGATGTAGGAGGTGGGACCACAACATATATAGGAGGAATGGGAGGGGTAGGAATAAGTCCATGTTCAAAATGTGAAGCAGGAATATCTATAGGTGATCAATCCTTAGGTTTACTCAAGATTGTTGGCATTGTGTTGTCATTGATGTCAACCAGTATAGGATGGAAACTGGTATGAGAGATGTATGTACAATATTTTCATTGATACATACAAGATGTGATATCTTTGATGTCACCTAGCCTAGCAAGTCATCGGTATACATGTTGTTGTTTGACATATGTTGAAGATGTGGATAGGAGACCGGTATGATATAACAACTGGTAATTGATGACATCTATAAGAGGGAAAGATGTTGGGTTGTTGATTGTGATGAAGAGGGGGAATGTTACAAAAATCACATCAACACTGGAAGTGAAGTATGTGTAGGCCACTGATATTCTATGTATACATGAAACAGTGGAACTCCCACTAGATAAGGATGAAGACACCATTTGAAGAGATGAATGATAGTGAATGTGCCCAACTGGATCATATGTGCCTGTTTGAAGATATGCATGCTCAAACAGGGAAGCCACATTGGTGCAATGTCAGATGCAGATGACAAGGATCCACTCCCACCGGTAAGTGGAGCTTATCTTCTATTATGCATGGAATGCATCATAGTTCTTTGAGATAAGAAAGAAGAGTAGAAGACAGGTGATTGAAGGCTCATATCAAATAAACTAGTGAAACTTTGAGTTGCCTTAGGTGCATGAGATCAGGGATATGCATCAGATCGGCTGGGTAGACATGATGAGTTGCTAGTACAGAGATTGAAGGATATGGTTGTCACTTTGACAAACATGCTAATAGCATAACCAATCTATTAGTGAAGAAGGAAAGATTGAGTAGTTACAGACAAAGGAAGTTGTCAGAATGAAGATGAAGTTTGGTGCCACCGGTGTGCATGGTATCTTACTAGTATACGTGTAGAAGATACTACTAGTATAGATGTAAATTGGTAAGCTGACAAAGTGCAGTTGTAGAAGGTTCCCATCTATTGAAGATGTGCATGAGGAAGGTTGGAAACAATATTGACCCATTTAGGTGTTCCATCAGAAGAGAAGCAGATTGCATGGTTGAAGGCAAACTAGTTAGGGTATAATCGACAGGGTCTATGAACTGGTAGATGAAGCGGGCTCTGTGGTTGATTAATGATTTGATATGGACCAACACAAATGACCTAGAAAAGGTAGATGCCAAAAAAGGGGCCATGTGGAATTGAAGTGGCATGCATGCACAAGTTGGTGTGGTGTGTCGGTGAAGTTGTTGGCGACTGGTCCAATATTTATGGCTACTGTGAATCCTGAGGAATGAAGGCAGAGGATTGTGGCTTGATATCAAGGAAACAATAGAGATCCAGTACAGACCAATCTTAAATATCAAAGAGGGTGAAGGAAACCACATCATGCACATGATTGATCAAACAAAAGGCCAAAAATCATGCTACAGATGACAAAAGATAGAAGATGTGTGTTGAAAGGAAAAGAGAATGGCAATGTTGATTAATGAGTTGTAAGTCATCAATCAAGGCCATGATGATCAAAGACCATATTAGATGCATATTTAGTGCATGGTGGAAACCCTAGCATGCCAATGTTCAAACCAATATTTAGGAGGGAAAATCTAGCTATAAGAGTGTGAGTCAAACATGTAGTGGGTGTTGCTACATGAGAGAGAAAATCAGTCAAGTGCTCAATGAAAATCAGAGAAGAGACTGAGTGTGTGAAAGAGAATCAGTCTGAAGAGCACAACTAGCAAGAGTGAGGCAACCAGTAGACTACCATTGAGTCTGACAGAGGAGTACATTGATGGTGACTGAACCAGCAAACAAGAGCCATAGAATATTGAGGTAAAGATCCAGTAAGTTATGAACTGAAAGAAATTAGATAGTATACACTGGATCAATGAAGAAGACTGGTGGTGGCTAGCAGCAGTGTGATAGAAAGGTTGCGGAATTGACAAAGAGAAAAACTGGTAGAGAAGAAGAGGCTGAATAGGCAAGGGTGCAACAAAGAGTAAGGTGCAACAAAGAGTGGTTATAGCAGGAGATAATGTTGCTATAATGAGAAGGTGAGAAAAGAACCAACAGAGGATTGAAGAGAGGAGAATTGATGGAGAGATTTGCATAAGAGTTACAAAGTTCTTTTGTAACAAAGATATTACTCTTGTATCTTATATATGTGTATTGTAGATCATTGAGTTGGAGCTCAGTGCAGGGGTTGGTTCTCATTGGGTTGGTGCCCTAAAGAAGGAGTGGTACTCCTTGGGTTGGTACCCTAAATTTTGTAACCAAATGTTTCATTGTGAGGTTGGATTGGAGTAGTAGTCTCAAGCAGCATTTCTCACTGATTTTTTTCCCATCTTGGGTTTTCCTCATACATATGGTGTTATGAGATGTCCATTTTATGCGTGGTTGCATTAGTATTATCTTCCCATCTAACCAGTATGTCTACTTTATGTTAAATCAGTTAACCAATATATAAACATAGGATAGAAAAGGGAAAATATTTGGAAACCACTTATTCACCCCCCCTCTTAGTGGCATCTTGTGTTGAACAATTGGTATCAGAGACAAGGTTCCTAGTTGATAAAGCTTTCTCTATCTTGGGTAGATTCTGGTATCTAAACACAATGGTTTGCTTAGTGTCAATCCCTACTCAAGTTTTTGATGGTTCAAACTTTTTTGTTTGGAGTCATAGGATGGAAGTCTACCTGTCCTCCCTTGGGTTTGATGTGAGGATGTCAGTGGTAAATGGCTGCCCTAGTAAAGTCAATCCTCCCACCGATTCAAATGCAGAAGGAATAAACTGGTGTAATGATGTAGCAATGAAGGCCATATTTTGTGGACTCACGGATGATATCTCCTCATAGATAGACAAATGAAAATTGATAAAGAGCTTATGGGATAGATTAAAGAAGAAATATGGAAATGAACCTTGTACTGTAGAACCAGTTTGTGAAGACAAGATGACAAATGTAACTCATGTGTCTATAGATGATGAAAGCAGATCTATTAGAAGAAGCAACAATGATGAAGAAGGAGCTGACTTCTTCATTGCTCAAGATTCAGAGGATGAAAGGCACACATTTGAGAATGATCATGCAAGTTATTCCCACCAGCAAGATGTGTTTGGTAGTGATAGTGAAGGTGAAGAAGAAGAAGAAGAAGAAGTTGATCTTGAAGGGGAACTTGTAAGTGCACTCGAATAACTTAGTAGGGTGAGGAATGAATACAAGTTATTCAAGAATGTTGTAGTTGTGGAACAGAACCGGTTAATCAGATGCCTTGAAGAATTCAAAAAGTGTATCTCAGAGTTAAAGACTCGATAAGAAGACACCAAGGAGTGCCAATGTAAAGATCTAGCATATGAGCTAGAGGCCAAGGATAAAGAGTATCTGCAGCTAGAAGGAGAAATCGAGAATCTTTGAAATGACATTGAGAAATGTCCAAATGAGCTCAAGGTGAGAATCTAGTTTGATGCAATAGTGATGCTTTGGAAAAAATGGTGAAGAAGCAAAAGCATTCCAAGAACATTGGAGGATTAGGATGTGGTGCTGGTGAATGCTCCACCAGCAAGAATGTCCCCCACAATGAAATTTTGTTTGTCTACTCAAATGGAGATAACAAGGGATAGACCTTCACTATCCAGAATACTCCCTAGAAGAAGGTTGATCTAATCACAACCGGTGAAGACATGAATAATAGGATGAAGATTGGTGCTGCAAGAAGGAGGAACAATGCAGATCTCAAAGGAAATGGGAAGATGGGAGAAGGAAGCTTCATCAGAAGAAAGAATAGTAGAAATCAGCATAGAAGACCCCCTATCAGTAGAAGACAAGGAAATACTACCACCCACAAGACAAAGCATGTGTGGGAAAAGAAAAAATTGGATGGAAGAGTTTCAGAGAATGGACAATCTAAGATCCATCCCTAGAGAAGAAGAAATGGAGATACTAAACTGGTAAGATCTCCTCATGCATGGAAAACTAAATTTGTAAGTTATGTGCCCCCTTTCTCTGGTTATTGTTTTGAATGCAAAGAATATGGCCATAGGGAAGATGAAATTAGAATGAAGTCTAGGAATAGACATTATGCTCTTCCTAGAAACAATGATGTTGTCTATCAAAGGTGTAAGAGGACACATGGAAGAATAGATTGTTGTCAGTATGAAGGAAGGAAATGAGAATATAAGTGTGTGTAGTAGTTGCCTTGGCTACACACCTACAGATAAGAGATGGGTCACTTCTACATGTGCTAATGTTCAAACCAATGTTTAGGCGGCAAAATATGGCTATAAGAGTGCGATCCAAAGATGTAATGGGTGTTGTTGCATGACAAAGAAAATCAATCAAGTGCTCAATGACAATCAAAGAAGAGACTGAGTGTGTGAAAGAGAATCAGTCTGAAGAGAACAACCGGCAAGAGTGAGGCAAGTGGTAGACTACCATTGAGTCTGACAGAGGATTACACTAGTGGTGACTAAACTTTCAAAGTAGAGCCACAGAAGATTGAGGTGAAGATTCAGTAAGTTGTGAACCGACAACAATCATAAAGTATACACTGATTGAGTGAAGAAGACCGGTGGTACCTAGCAGTAGTGTGATAGAAAGGTTGGAGAACTAGTAGAGAGCAGAACTAGTAGAGAAGAAGAAGAGGCTAAACAGGCAAGGGTGTAGCAAAGAGTAAGGTGCAGTAGAGAGTGGATTGCAGCAGGAGATAAGGTTGCTGCAATGAGAAGGTGAGCAGAGAACCGATGGAGAGATTTGTATAAGAGTTACAAAGTTCTTTTGTAACAAATATATTACTCTTGTATCTAATATATGTTTATTGTAGATCACTGAGTTGAAGCTTGGTGTAGGGGTTGGTTCTCCTTGGGTTGGTGCCCAAAAAATAGGGGTTGATTTTGTTGGCATTATGGATGAATTAATTATGTTTTGTCATTGATGTCAACACTAGTTGTTATGGTTGGTTACCGGAAGACAGGTTTTGGTTACCGGCAAACAGGTTTTGGTTACCGGTACAAGATCTAGTGTTACTGGCAGAAGAGACTATCTGTTGGACACTTCTAGCATGTTTGGATCAATGGAGTATGCTTTATTTTATGTGTTACATGTTCCTGGAGCATGTTTTGGTCAATTTGTATTGACTTGATAATCAGATGCTATCATACACTCTTGTAAACCCTTACTAGCTTTGGTTTAAGGTTTTACCGGCAAAGCTTTCATTGAGGAATCTTGATAGGATAGATAATTAGTGTTGGTGTGGCTTTCAGGATGTTGAAGATGTTCTCTGATCATGCTTCAAACAGGTGGAGACATCGCTTTAGCGTGGTGGACCCAGAATAGGTCAGGTTCCTATCTAGGTTATGGACCGATATCATGTTAACGTGTACTCTACATGTTACCGGGATGATTTAGGATTTTCTATGGATTGGTTATTATTGCTTTGGTCTTAAGCCGACATGGCATATCATTGTAATATGGATTTATGTAATGATCTTATTGTAATATCTTTTAGGTGGCCGATCTAATTGGTTTAGGCCTTAGGGTTGGTATAAAATGATGTAAGATCTCATTGTAGATCATGGGGAATATGTGTCGTGATCTTCAAATGCAATATCATATGCGAAGGAGATTTGGTTGATCATAGGTGATCGAATTGGGATAAAGGAAGAGGTTAAAGGTCTCTGATATTGAGCTTAATTGGGACTCTAATCAGGCATGATAGATGATATCTGTAGCAATTCATTACTCTAGATTGTTGTCCATTTATCTTGAGGTGGTTATAACCTCTCTGTAATTAGTGAGACTCTTTTGTAATGAGCAGTGCGCTCTAGGCAGTGTACCTTCCTGCATGTGCAGGCCCCTCATTGTATCACATACTTTCTACAGAAGTATCATCTGACCATGGGTAGGCTTCCCATCGTGGTTTTCCCTTTCCAATTTTTCCACGTGCAAATCATGGCATTATGTGGTTTGGTTGCCTCGCATTGATTATCTATTTAATTTTTAAGTTGTATTGTTTACCAGTATCTGTTCCTACCGGCATCTATTTCTGCTTTACTGGTACTTAATCTGGTTAAAGGTTATTAAGTGGATTAATTGATATAATCTATTAACAATTGGTTCACCACCCCCCCCCCCTCTCAGTTTTTCACTAGTTATCCTAACAGGTACTCCTTGGGTTGGTGCCCTAAAGAAGGAGTGGTACTCCTTGGGTTGGTGCCCTAAATGTTGTAACCGAATGTTTCATTGTGAGGTTGGATTGGAGTAGTATTCCCCAACAACATTTCTCACCAATTTTTTTCCCATCTTGGGTTTTCCTCGTACATATGTTGTTATGAGATGTCCCTTTTATGTATGGTTGCATTAGCATTATCTTCCCATCTAACCAGTATGTCTTCTTTATGTTAGATCAGTTAATCGGTATATACACATAGGATAGAAAAGGGAAAAGATTTGGAAACCATTGATTCACCCCCCCTCTCAGTGGCATCTTGTGTTCAACAAAGGTTAATTTCCTTTCATTTTTTAATTTTTTATAAGATAAGAAAAGAATAATTTTATGAGGTTGCAAAGGTTCGGGTTTTTGAGGCCAAAAGAAATCAAGGGTGAAGTTTTCATGTCTTGCTAAGTGTTGATAAATACTATGATTGGTTGTGATAATACACACATTATGAGGGAATTTCAAAACTTTATGAATGGTAGAAGATGTATCTTTCATGGAATTGAGCCAAGGGTGTCCCAACTTCACACAAAATTGGTAGGATATAGGGGTAATCACAAAAGTAACAAATAAACACTTATTATCAACCTATATGGGAAGGGTGATGGAACCTATAGTGTGACAAGTGAAACAATCATATACCTTAATCATAAAAAAATTTCATATGTATCTTCATATAATTTTTGTGTAAATATTTTCTTCAATAATAACATTCACCATGCATATTGGATCAATGAGCACTCTTTGTGAGAGCTTTCCTTTAATTTTTGCATTAATTTATAATGTTCCATCATGTGCACATCTCTTGAATCAAAGGTGATGTGAAGGTAAATTTTAGGCTTAGGTTGCTCAATAAGGTTCACAACATGATTTTTATTTGTTGGTATCTATACACATATCACCAAGAATCATATAGGTTGGGTCCTTAGTTTCAACAACATTGGTAGAATGAGAAGGCAATGGATTAGTAAATATTTGCAAATTTTGATTAGGAAGTGTCACAAATTTATTGTCTCTATCATTCATACCCTCTATAGTTATAGTGTTGGAATTAATAAGATCTTGGATCACATGTTTCAATTTATAGCACTTCTTAGTATCATGGATAGCTTGATGTTGGTATTGGAAAAAGGCTTTAGGATCAAAGGAAGCTAGCAAAGGATTAGAGACCCATGTATATGGGTTTTACAAGAGGAAACTTCATCACATTAGCATTAATAAATCTAAGCATGAAACTATGAAAAAATTTAAAAAGAGAAGTGATGAGACCTTAAATTGTCTCATATTTAACCCATTAAAATCATATTTCTTCTTACTGTATTGTTGTAAAAGTGGATTTGAGTAATAATTGGAATTTCTTTAGCTTGTTTAATCTAGAATATAAAATAGATATTTGGTTTATTTTTATTAAATAAATATGATTCAATTTTCTTTTTATATGTCTCCATGAGTGTGAAAGATAATAAAAGGTAGTTGAATAAATTATTGAATAACGCATGACAAGAAGCTTCAAAAACACTTGCAGCAGAGAGCTCCAAACATTAACTCCAAATATTGTAGAAGGATTTGAAGAGATTAAGAGAAGATAAAGAATAATCTTGAAGGCTCACAAAAAACTTGAACATTCATGTAAAATCATGGGGCATCCTTCATTCCTAGATCAATGGGCAAAGTACTTGTTTCGTGCAAGTTGCAGTTTTAAACTGCATTATGTTATCTTTATCCAACAAAGATAACTCAAGTTACCAACGCACTCCAATGTATTTTCATGATTTTAGAATATTATTCATGATGATAAAAAATGATTTGTTCAACAAAACTAAAGACTAATTTCTTCATCCATGTTGAGAACTTGAGACATCCTAAAAAATCAAGCACCCAAAAATTGTGAAAGATGCAATCTCGGTAAAATAGTGATATCTCCCTCATTTCTTAACAAAATTCAAAAATTCAAAATGATTTGGAAACTATACTTCAAGGGATAAAATGGATTTGGAAAATTTGGAAAATTTGCAATAGGGAATAAGTTTATCATGGCATAAAATGACTGAGACATATTAGTGAGATGAAGGACAACAAATTCAGTTTTCTCAATTTTTTGTAAATTATGCCTCAAAAATAGGATATTGGATCCAAATTCTTAGTGGATTGGTTAGGTAGATACAGAATATAAATTATATAAATAAATTGAAATCATTTGAAGAAATGGGGGGATTAGAAAGTCTTGTTTCAGCTTGAGGAACTAGGATAGATCTAGTTTCATTTCCAGCCATGTGTTTTCCAGAATTTGTTAGAGTAAAATTGAATTGAAGCATGTGTTTTATTTCCAAGAAATGTGAATTAGTTTAACCTTTTCAATTCCTACAAGTGTGAGATATATTGGCATTTCCTTTCATGCAAGTATGCTCTTTTAAATTCCTACAAGTGTTCTTTGGACTAGCTTTCATTTCCTGCATGTTAGAAGATATTGTCAAACCATTTTTTTTCATTCACTTTTGCATACAATCATGGAAACCACTTGGATTGATAAATTAAATGATGAGGATTAAAAAACCACCATCAAGGAGTAAAATTATGACATATAAATATTGATAATAAAGGGGACCCACTTGATGTTGTAGCTATCACTTGTATATCAATATGATTAGAAGAATTATTATAGATCTTAGATGAAATTCTTGGTTTTTTAATAATTTTTAAAAATATTGTTGAGCTTCTTCATTCTTATCAACTAGAGCCATTGGTTAAGATTATTCAAATTGACTCACTTGAAGTTGATAATTATGAAGATATGTACATAAGTGTGTGAAAGAATTATAATTAGAAAACAAAAGTGTATCTCTAATATCCTTTTTCAAATTATTAGTGAAAATTATTTGAACATCACTATCATGCATAGGATAAGCCATTTGTGAATGCAAATGTTTGTATCTATCAATGAAATCGGTCACTTTTTCTTTGATTCCTTTCTTACAATGCATCAAATTAGTTAAAGTAATTTGAGGACCAATATTGTTTTGAAAATGTTGCACAAATACATTAGAAAATTTATAAAAAGAATCAATTGAGCAAGGAGGCAAGGAACAAAACCATTTCAAAGCTTTATCTCTTAATGTATAGGTGAATAGTTTGCCATGAGTCATTGATCTTGCAAGAAGTCACTACACAAAGTTTGAAATATTTTCACATGATTTGTTGGGTCACATTTTCCATTTTATGTCTCCAAATTAGGCACCTCTATGTATTGTGGGACAAGGGTACAATGATGTCATCAAATTGTGGGCTACCAATATCACATGTAGGAAAATTAAATTTGGATTAGGTTACTGAAGCCAATTGTTCTTGCAACGATGAAATATTTTGGTCCAAATGATTTATAGTGTCTTTAAAGGATGAATTGGACATATTTGATTGTGATGGAGGTGTAACATTATGATAGGTATGTGGAGCATTGGACTAGGAAGGTGGAACATTATGATAAGTGGGTAAAGTAGATGGTTGGAAAACAAATGGAAGGCTAGTGGAAGAAGGTATATATAAAATTTCCCCCATGACTAACATGTGTAGCATTAACATTTAAAATCAAAATTTAATGCAAGAATATGTTAGGTTCACAAAAATTTAATGTTGAGAAATAGGGTTCATTAGTTTATGCATACAAACTATGAATTAAACCTATTTATTACAACACAATATTTAGAAGGATAATGAACTCAATAGGCTCAACCTCAAACTTATTAAGAAAGGAATGAGCATAAGGTGAATTCAATACTCCTTGATTGAGTTAAAAATGATTATTAAAATGATGTGAATTGAATGCAAGAACTAGGGTTGATGGTGTAAAATTAACAATGATCAACATGCACAGACAATTTCAAAATAGATTGAAGACTATAGACACCTAAATTCAACTAGTTGAATTTATTAGTCATTCAAGTTCACTTTAACCTTTATTCTTCTAGTCATAATAATTGATTAAATTATATTTAATTAATTATTATCTCCCCCTATAATTAATTACGTGTCTAACTATTCTTCTAAAGTTTGATTGATTTTAATTAATAAAACTCAACCTTAGCCTAAATCTTGAATTTCTCTAATCTCAATTAGTTGATTAATTCCTTAATAAGTCAACTAATCCCTTGATTCTTAACCTCATTAATATTTTTTTAATTTTTAATTCATCCCAAGCTCCTAAGTTTGCATGTGACAAGCCTTCATAAATGAATTGCATGCACATGTCACTTTCCCACTTTCAACTCATCTTTTGACTAGATATTTTATTTGGTTCTCTCACATGTGTGATATTCTTCTTCTGAAACACTCTCTTTTCCTCCATCTATCATCTCTCCCCTCTTACACCTCTTCCATTTTTCCACTTTTGTTTACACTTGTCATCCTCATGTTCTTCCTTAATATGTGTGAGCACACCTTTCCCTCTTCCCCATAAAAAGTGTTCTTCCCAATGTCTCCAATTTGTGACACTTGTCACAAGGCTGAACCTTCAATCCAACTCAACCCCTTTCATGCAATCTTATCCCTTCATACCATTTTTCATCCTAACCCTCCATTCCTTCACCCAAAACTCTATACATTGGACTCTTCTCCCTTTACAAATCATCACTTACTATTATATCATCCTTATGCCAAAATTTTCATCTAATGAGCGATATTATTATGTTTTTTGAGAGAAATCCACATACCTAAAATCAAAAAAGAAAATCGAGTTGAAGTGGGTGCATCCACTTTGGCTCATTAAGAAGGATTGAATGTATTAAGCATAGTTTATAGTGCTTTATTTTAATTTTGTTGTTTCTAATATTTTTGTCATTGTTGTTATCTTTTTTGTTTTTTCTACTAACTAGATTTTAGCATCTACACTTGTTGATTGGATTCTGCAATTTTTGGCATTTGCACCTACACATCGTCATGTGTGCCTATTCTACTTGGTTTTAAAAAAAAAAATTATCACTAACGGTCTATGCAAGTTGTTTATGTCTAGCAAAGAAAATTTTGGCAACTATTGACTTGTGGTTTTGCAAGTTCGCTTGTCAAATTTTTGTATTTCTCACTAGTTTAATTGCGCTAAAGTATGAGTAGTAGTAAATTAATCTTTTTTGTCATGTTTGGAAGGTAGTGGGTGTATAATCTCCCCTTATGCAAACATAGGTGATAAAAAGACTCAATTTCATTTTGTGTTTTAGATTAAAACCTAGAGTGTTGTTTATGTATCGTCTCCCCATGCCTTCATGGATCTTGGGTGTAACATAAATACCAACACATTTTATTTTTTTTGAATGAGAAGGCTTGCTTGGGGATGTCGTTACCCCAAGGGATGACCTTAACCATTTGAATCGGTTGGGTTTATAAAGGGGCAAGAGTGAAATTTGTATCCCAATCTATGTCACATTGCAATTATCAAAATCCTAAAGCTTGGATGATACCAACATAGGGGTCTAAGTCTAGTCTGAGTGACTTAACTAGTGCTCCCAAGCCACGTTTATGATGGAATAGTGTTCATACTTTGGCCTCACTTACCTTGTGTATATAGATGACTCCCTAAAGAGCTTGTATAAACCTAGAGACTTCGCTTATTATTCTTATGGTGTACTATTGTAGGAGAGGGAAAGTGCTCACATTGTGTCTTTGTGTGATCGAGATATAGTTTACTTTGGGCAAGGCTTGGCTTTCCAAGGTAAAAGGTGTATGGTGGTCCATGACCATACATTTTGTATCTATCCTTCACATGGTAATATGGCACTAAGTAGATGGATGTCGTCATTCTTTTAGAGTAGGGGAAGATACCAGCCTTGTGAGTCTATATGAATGCACATACCTAGTTGAGCTTAGGAATTGTATAAAGTGTTTGGCATGTCTTCATATGTAAAAGCCATATAAGCTAGTCAAGCCTTACCTTTTAATAGTCAAGATTCATCCATTGTGAACTTTATTTGCCTCTCTTGCTAAGAATGTAATTATTTTTTCTCCAAACTTGTCCAAAGGAGTCCATTTTGTCCTTCTGTGTCTACATCTATATTTTGGTGCATACACCTACAGAATCAGCACCTATACATTAGATTTTTTAGGCTTGCACTTTGTCCAAAAATTGCCAAAAACCATACTTGTCCATATTATAAAAAAAAAGACAAATTGTAAAAATGTGTCTATACCTATGACTAAGAATCGACATCTGTGACTAAGAATTAGCATCTAAGAATTGGTACTTGTGCCCCTAATTTTTGGCATTTGTGCTCTATCAAATTTGAGATGTACTATCTATCTAGACCTTAAAAATTTGTAACCCCTAACACCAACTATGACCATCAATGACCCTAGGAAGACCTATCAAACCCATAATAACCCAAAACCTTAGGATCACCCCTCATTAGTCCAAACCTCTAAGTTTTCATTCTAAATCATTGTCTAATCTTAATCTCTATAATCCCTTCATACCCCTAGATCATTCTTAGGACAACATAATCCCTAAATTCTCCTTAGATCATCCTTAGGAAACTATAATTTCCTTTCTCAAACCTTCATTTTGGACCTAGGACTACCAATCAAATCAAAAGCAATAATTTTATCAATCAGTTATCCAAAAAACCCAAATCCACCAAGGTCAAGTTCTAGCAAAAGTTTTGGTTAGACTTTAATCCCTTGTAATCTCTAGCTAGTATAGTGCTTAAGAACTTGCCTATCTTAAGTACTATATTTAGTTAGCCCTGTGTGAAGAAAATGTGAGTGCAAATATGAAAAAGATTAAAAATATATTAACAACCAAGAAATCAAAAATAAATTTGTAGGGGAGGAGATTTGCCCCCTCCAAGATTATAAATCTTAGAAGGAAAATAAATCTATCACTACCTCTTCGAACATGCGCTAAGATGAGCTAGGGGATAACAAGTAACTACACTAACTAAAATGCAGGATTACAACACAGAAATGATAAATATATAAAAACCAAATTTATGGAACAATGCAATATCAAAAGAAGGTTATACCTTCCATATGGGTATCTCTTAGGTTCTGGATGCCAGTTCAGGGTGTGGACACCAATGCGGTGCACTATAGTCCATATGGACCACGGACAAGGAAAAGTCTAGAAAGTAGCATGTAGATGGTTTCCCGCATGTGGAACCTGTTCGTCACCTCCACATACAAAGATGGGGAAAATTGTTGGGGTTTTATAGGGGCCTGCCTTTGTCAGATCCCCGTTTAGGTGTTTCCACCGCCACGGATGACCAGATAGATAGATTGGAAAAATAAATTGGAACTTGGTAAATTGGAAAGTAAATGCAAATGGAAACTAAACTTTGTTTAAAAGAAGCTAACTCGTATTGTATGCAATAAATATAGGAAAATTTTGGAATAATGGAATATTGGAAATAATATTTAACAATGCAAAGGACTCATTGCATCTAAAAGAAATTGGTAAAAGAGAGAGAGAATGAACATCGAGCCAAACCCCTCGTATTTGGATTTGTGAGCATGACAAAGCCCAATTGATTTCTTTGTTGGAAAGAAGGAACCATGAGATGATTGCAGCTTGATATTGGTAGAGTGTATATCCAAGAGTGTGAAGAGAGCAATAAGATATCAAGAGCACAATGAGAGCCAAGAGCCAAGAACCCAAAATCAAGAACCCTTCAAAATGAGCTAGGAAGGGTTCTTAAACTCAAAAGAGCTGTAGAGAGTCGTTATAGTGAAACATGAACCAAAGGACATGTGTCGAACAATGTATAACTCTTTGCCAGATTCGAGATTCAGCTAGCTTTTTGGGACATTAGCGTGGTGTGCGAACGTCCATCAAAAAGTAGGCCTAAATGGGGCTTTCAAGGCATTTCAAGGCACCTTGTCTTTCGAGCCCATGATGCTAAAATAACATAATTTTGATCATGGATTCATCATAAATGCACTAGGCATCATGTGTGAGTGTCATAAATGCACTAGGTGCATTTTAGGACACTACATTTTGCCCCCACTTTAGTGGACTGGTTAGCTGTAAGGATCAATCACACTAAGTAGTTTGGAAAGATATATTTGTTGAGCTCATGTAGTGCAATAAATGCAGTAGATGCAATAAATACTTATCCAAAAATGATACTATAGAATCCATAGAGGTCAATTCAATGATCATGAGCAATGCCCCCAAGTATCCACAAGGAAATCGAATGTGTGGTATGATGAATTTCATACTACAATATTGGGAAAACTTATCAACACAGAAAATAGAGGAAGCTACTTCAGTGAGAAGAATTCTTAAGGACCGTTAGTACAGATAGAATACAAAAATCAGATGAAGGTGATTATATGCCCCCTTGTGTTTTGTCCCCAGTAAGGTGGGGAAAATAGGAAGGAAAACAAGCCAAAATTTGTCCAAAACTAGGCAAAAGCCATTTCGGGCAAAAATTATGCTATATACTCGAAAGTGGGCCCCAAGAAGGTTCATTGTTACTATTCAGTGTGGGCATTCTAGCTGAGATTTGCATAAAGTCTAAGCAAAAATTCCATGCAAACAAGAGCTTAGGGCGAGCAAGATTGAGGAGTTGTTGTGGACCGCGATCGAGCAGGGTGTAGAACACAATATATCACTGAGAGGGGGGTGAATCAGTGATTATAAACAATTTCAAACAATGTATGCAACCGGTAGGATAATGGAAACACTAACAAGCAACTACACACAAGAGCACATCACATAACACCGAATATACGAAGAAAACCCAATGTGGGAAAAACCTCAGTGAGAAATGTTGTTGGAGATCTACTGTTCCAATCCAACCTCACAATGAAATAACAGTTTTACAATGTTTAGGGCACCAACCCAAGGAGCACCAACCCCTAGAAATTTATGGGCACCTACCCAAAGGAGCACCAACCCCTAATCTATTCTAAGCACCAACTCAAGGAGTACCAACCCCTGCACTGAGCACCCACGTAATGAAATTCAATGAGATATAAAATTAATACAATGATAAACACCTGTTACAAATAAGTTTTGTAACCTCTGCAAAAAAATTTCTCTGTCTGTTAAACTCCTTTCTCTCACACTGCTTCTTCTCTACCGATCCTTTGTTCTTTCTATCTGAATCCTCTACTACTCAGTTTCTGCCTTGTCGGATCTTTTCTAAAACTCACTCTGCTCTCATTCACTCTATGTTGCTACCTTACTGGTTCAGACACTGTCGGTTAGATGAACTATTACACTTTGTAATTGTCTACCAGTTACCTTAAACCTTCCTTACCAGTTCTTCAACTAACACTCAGTCATTTCAAGATTTTGGTATCAACACTCAGACTAATCAACTTGGCAGAATCACACTTTCTCATCTAGCATATTTATACACATGCTTTCCCACCAAAACAAAACCTCAAACTTCACGTGCTTAGGGTTTTCTTCATTGACCTCGATCCGTATCAAATTGGATCTCATCATATTTAATCGACAACCTACAACAGTTTAGCAAAAAGCTTTGTCCTCTTTTTATTCTTCCTATAAACATTTACTATATTTAGCAAACTAGACTCTATTCATCGGTCTTGATTTTGTTGATCACAATAAATGATCTAACTGTTTCTTTCTCCAGATCAACAAGATGATTAGATATCCTACTTCTATCATAATGTCAAAGAATAAAATCTCTACCCTTTGATTTTCTTTGAGTCGCAATCCTCTTCAACTGATCCATTATTTTTGCAGTCAACATTTAATACCGACCTAGTTGGCAACTACCTCGTCGATGCACCATTCACCTACCACTGCATGTTTTCCACCTAGATTCCATGTGACATCTATATCAGCATCTAGCTCACTTGATTGTGTCAGTTCAAACTTAGTCACTGACTGAACATGCTACTGGTATATACTAACCAGTTAACCTTCATATCATGCACTACTATGTTCTATCGGTTAGAACATGCTATCTCAAACCGCACTTATCAGGTTTGCTTGCTTACTGCATGACAGACTTACCGGTTGACATCAACATGCCAACAACCTCCAATGTCGGTAACAAAATCTTACATACTAGTTGACATCAATGACAATACAATGCCAACAATATCCCCCTTTGGCATTGATGTCAACACACATATTATCGGGTTAACCTCCAAAATATGGGCTCACAATATGCACCATCTCCTCCTTTGATGACAATGACAAAGGGCTCAAACACTAATTACCAGTAGGCCAAACCATTCTACCTTGTCTCCCAGAAGGCCAATTGTGACTTTTGTAGATAGACAAATTGAATAGACAACTTCCCAAAGCTTCAAACCAACCGGTACTATCATACAGACATCTTATCTCTCTTTATGTCCAGCATATGGTCCAAGAGTAAAAAATGTATGGCTATGAGCTCCCCCTGAACCACAAATCTCCATACACATTTAAGTGCATAAAGTTGGTGAGAAAAGTCCTAATTTGTGTCTTAGATATTCAAATGTGTTTACCGGTAGAGGTTTTGTCAAGATATCAAAAACATGTTCACTTGTAGGAACATATTTTACCTTCACTTCTTGCTCTACAACCTTCTCTCTAAGAAAGTGGTGTTTGATGGCAATGTGTTTTGTCCTTGAGTGCATAATCGGATTCTTTGACATTTTGATTGTACTTGAGTTATCACATCAGATTGAAATAGGGTCAGATGTTTCTATCTAAAAGTTCTTGAGTGTTAGGTCCTAGAGACAACTAAGAGGGGGCGGGATGAATCAGTTGTCAAATAAATTTAAACCAAAAACAACTTAAGCAACTTAATGCTTAATACCGATAAACCAGTTCAATATGTCGGTAGACAGTTTTAACAGTCAATTGCTATACCGGTAAGGATTAGTGCATGAAACATAAACACAAAGTCATCCACAACACATAACACCAATATTTGTACATGGAAACCCTATAAGGGGAAAAACCACGGTGGGAAACCTTACCCACAATCAGATGATACTACTGCAGATAGTAAGTGTACATAAATGGGGTCTAAACATGCAGAAAGGCCAACCGCCTAGAGCTTACTGCTCAATCACAAAATGGGAGTCACACTGACTACAGTTGGATGGTTAAATCTAATAAGAATGTACTGCAGAAAATAGCATCTTCATATGCTGGATTTAGTATCAGTGTAGTGTTGATTGTCTTCACAAAAACCCTCCTTCAATCTTCAAATGATGTCTATGTGTATAGCTCTACTTATTCTCGCATATACCTTCACACAATACTTTTTCGCATTCCACATTTGATCTTACAAATAAGATCTTACATTTATACCATAACCTAAGACCAATTTTAGTAGGTTGGCTCTACAAGATATTACAATAAAAACATTTTACAAACAATATAATATCCAATGCAATAACTGATTGAACATGTCGTCTTAATGCATTTACAACAATAATTAATCATCTCCATAGCATGCTATGTTGATCTAGAAAAGATAAACCTGTCGGTGTAACCCTAGACCTATTTGCCGGTAACAGCAAATATGCAACTATGAATATACCAATGAACAAAAATCTAGGACAAGATGTCCAAATGATGTCTTTGACATAACCTTATTTTTTCCATATCATTCCAAGTGTCGGTGATCATTATATCTTGCCGGTGTACCAGATACCGATGACTGTGCATGAGTCACTTGCTTGCCGGTTAATGTTGTTGATTCTCCAAAGTGCCAGAGTTGATAAGAGTTTAGTAGGTGTTGACATCAATGACAAAACCATACCAAAATACCAACATTGAGGGCCTGCTCCATCCATAACACCTGAGAACAACATGTAGCAGTAGCAATATATTATGCCTCAGTAGTAGATAAGGAGATTGAATCCTGCTTCTTGTTGTGCCATGAAGCTAACCGGTCACCGAAAAAGAATGCTCCACCACTTGTGCTTTTTTAGTCATCAATGCAGCCTACCCAATCAACATCATTGTAGGCCTATAATCCATAATTATGGTCTCCTTGCTTTGGATACCATAATCCATAATTAAGGGTTCCTTGTAGGTACCTGAAGATTCTTCTAACTGCATTCTCATGTGACTATTTAGGTGCAGCTTGAAATCTTGCCACCATACATACTTCCTGCACTATATCAAGTCTTGAGGCAATAAGGTATAACACACTACCAATCATGGATCTATACAAGGTTTGATCCACTTCCGATGACTCATCAACCTTGCTCAACTTGCATCTGATCACCATGGGGATACTTACCGGTTTGTTGTCTTCCATCTAAAACTTATTTAACATATCTCTGGCATACTTGGTTTGAGAGATAAATATTCATTTATCTTGCTGTGAAATTTTCAAACCAAGAAAATATGATAGCTCTCCAAGCATTGGCATCTCAAACTCTGATTGCATCTAATTAGCAAACTCTTTACACAAGATATCCTTGTTTCCTCCAAATATTATATCATCCACATACACAACAACAATAATCATGTGATTTCCATTTGCTTTGATATATAGATTAATGTTTGCACTTCCCTTTCTGAAACCTTACTCCTTAAGATGCATATCTAACCTTGAATGCCATGCTCTTGGAGCCTGCTTTAAACCATACAATGCTTTCTTCAATTGACATACAAAAGTTTCATCATCATGTAGCAGAAAACCTTCTGATTTTTCTATATAGACTTATTCTTCCAAATTACCATTCAAGAAGGCAGATTTAACGTCCATGTGATATACCTTCTATCCTTTGGATTATACACATTTCCATCTATCATTTTTCCTTCCGCAACAATATGTTTGGTACTCTGCTTTCTTATCTGACAACCGGTAGAGTCAAAAGTGAACTTATATCCTTTGTCACACACCTGACTCACACTTAGAAAATTATGTTTTAGGCCTTTCACATAGTAAACATCATGTTCTTTTAAGTTAACATTTATGTTCAGAGCACCTTTTCCTTTTATCTTGATGGAAAAGTTGTCTCCAAACCTCACTGAACCTCCATTCCAATCTTCAAACTTGATGAACTTCTTTTTGTCTATAGTCATGTGATAGGAACATCCATTGTCTACAACCCATAAATTTCTTCTTTCTGCATGTAGGCCAATCTGTACAATCAGACTTGATTCTGCTTTATTTTTATTCTTCTCAACCCAAACTAGTTTCGCTTCTGTCTCCTTTCTTGCAACACCTTTCTGCTCCGGTTTTGGTTCTGGTCTCTGATCTAGTATAGACTTCTTTTGCTTAGTTATTCTGAGTTTGCAATGCTTTGCAATGTGTCCAAACTTTTCACAATGATAGTATTTCACATTGACATTGAATGATGAATTTGAAAAACTATTGTAGGATATCGGTAGACTTCTCCTACATCCATAACTCCTATGACTAAACCCATTAAATTGATAACAAATAACATTCATCTCCCAGAGTGAAACAAACAGGTTTCTACTTTCAAAACTATGAGAGGTCTTACGCATCAAACTACACCCAAAAATTCTATGTCCAAACTTATTACACTGGTAACAGTAACCATGGAATTTGGGTACATACCATTCTTGTCTCTTTGGACCGGAAAACCTTTGTCTCATCGGGTGTCTTATTCTCACATCATAGACTCTAGTGAACCCTTCATTCTCAACCTTGTGCTTACCTTTAGGATCTGCATTCTGGTATAGAGAGTGAGCCTTTGGGTTCAAGGTTTGAGAATTTTGGTTTACAAGCTGATTTCTTGTGGCTTCAGCATAGGTCTCTTTCTCGGTAGCTTTGTTGACAGTAAAGGTTTGTTTTTCTTTACTTTCACTTGAAGAGGTAAACTGTATCTCCTTCCCTAATGTGCCTTTACTATTGGAACTTTTTCCTTCTTCAAAATCTATACTTCTGGTATCTTTTGAGTGCTTTTGATTACTCAACATCTTGTCCAAGGCTTCAGTGTTGCTCCCATATTTTCTTCTCATATTCAATTCATTCTTTCTATTTTCAAGATCCTTTCTAAGCCTTACAATTTCTTCTTCTAGATTTTGGTGCTCCTTCTCCTTCTTTATCAAATCAGAGGATGTGACTTCACCTATCCTCTTAGCTTCTTGCAACTAGAGTTTTAAATTAAAAATAGTTGTTTTGGTCTCCTAAAGTTATTGCTTCAAACGATCTTGTTCTTCTATGGCAGCATACTTAACTTTCTTCATTTCTCTTCTTGTTTTACTCAACTCCTCAAGAGAACTTATGAGCTCATCTTCCATGTCCACTTCAGCTTCAATGTCTTCATCTTCATTAGCTTCATCAACCAGTTCATCTAGTGCCATAAAGAGATTAGTTTCTCTTTCATCATCACAGCAGTCATTTTCTGAGGCACTTTCTTCATTTATGGCATCATCTTGAAAAGTATATAGGTTGTTCTGCTTCCAGTAGCTTCTTGTAGGCTTTCTTCTTTTTATCCTTACTCAAAGGTCTGTTGGTGCTTTATTTCTCTCTAGTATTCTCATCATAGGAACATTTTGAAGCAAAGTGTCATATTTAACCACAGTTAAAACATTTGAGAGGTAATTTTCCTTTGTACTTACCGGATCCTCTTTTAATCTTCCTTACAAAGTTTGCTACCACTGTGTCTGAGTCTTCACTAGATTCTCCATGAGTAATTTCTTCCTTACCCTTTTTGATGGAGTTGAAAGAAGCCTCTTTCTTTGAAGTTCCTTCACTGGTTGTTCTCATCTCATAAGTAGTTAGGGACCCAAATAACTCATCCATTGAAAAGGTTTTCAGATCCTTGGCTTCTTCTATTGTAGAGACCTTTGTATCGTACTTAGATGTGAGAGATCTAAGTACCTTTTTGACAGTGACTTCATCAGCTATATCCTCTCCAAGTCCTCTAATAGTGTTCAGATTTTCATCAATTCTTTGAAGATATTCAGCAATCTTGTCTTCATCTTTCATCTTCAAGCCTTCAAGCTGACCTCTTAGTGTTTGGAGTTTAGCCTCCTTGACCTTGACATCTCCTTCAAACAATCTCTTCAACTTATCCCATGTTTTATTGGCAGATGAGAAGTGCATAACCTTAACAAACTCATTATCAGATAAACCACTAAGAATAGCATGCTTGGCATTGGCATTGTTTTCATGCTCCTTATTAGCATTTGGATCTGTAGGAGGATCATTAGGGATAGTATACCCATTCTTCATAGACATCCAAATATCAAAACCTAGGGAGGACATATAGGTTTCCATTCTTCTACTCCAGAAGGCACAGTTGGTACCATCAAATATGGGAGCTTTGGTTGAGGAGGATTCATTCCTTGCTATTGTGTTCTTAAACTAGAATCTACCCAAGCTAGAGAAATCTTTGACCGACCAGGAACCTAAGGATCTTATACTTATTGTAGAACACAAGATATATCACTGGGAGGGGGTGAATCAATTGATTATAAATAATTTTAAACAATGTGTGCAACCGGTAGGATAATGGAAACACTAACAAGCAACTACACACAAGAGCACATCACATAACACCGGATATACGAGGAAAACCCAAAGTGGGAAAAAGCTCAGTTAGAAATGCTGCTAGAGATCTAATACTCCAATCCACCCTCACAATGAAATAATAGTTTTATAATGTTTAGGGCACCAACCCAAGGAGCACCAACCCCTAGAAATTTATGGGCACATACCCGAAGGAGCACCAACCCCTGCACCAAGCACCTACTCAGTGAAATACAATGAGATATAAAATTAATACAATGATAAACACCTATTACAAATGAGTTTTGTAACCCCTGCAAATAATTCTCTCTATTAGTAAACTCCTTTCTGTCACACTGCTTCTTCTCTACCATTCCTTTTTTCTTTCTGTCTGAATCCTCTACAACTCAGTTTATGCCTTGTTGGATCTTCTCTGAAATTCACTTTTCTCTCCTTCACTCTTTGTTGTTACCTTACTGGTTCAGACACTATCGATTAGATGAATTGTTACACTCTATAACTATCTACTAGTTACCTTACACCTTGTTGATTAAACCTTCCTTACCGGTTCTTCAACTAACACTCAGTCATTTCAAGATTTTGGTATGAACACTCAAACTAATCAACCTAGAAGAATCACAGTTTCTCATCCAGCATCATATATCTTCTTTTCACACTTTCTCATCCAGCATATTTATACACATGCTTTCCTACAAAAACAAAAACTCAAAATTCATGCGCTTAGGGTTTTCTTCACCGACCTCAATCTGTATCAAATCGGATCTCATCTTCTTCAATCGAAAACTTGCAATAGTTCAGCACAAATCTTTATCCTCTTTTTATTCTTCCTAGAAATGTTTACTATTTTTAGCAAACTGGACTATGTTCATCAATCTTGATTTTGTCAATCATAATAAATGATATGACTATTTCTTTCTCCAGATCAACAAGACGATCAGATATCCTACTTCAATCATAATGTCAAAGAATAAAATCTCTACCCTTCGATCTACTTTGAGCCGCAATCCTCTACAACTGATCCATGATTTTTGCAATCGACATTTAATACTGACATAGTCAGCAACTACCTCGCCAATGCCCCATTCACCTACCACTACATGTTTGCCAATTGGAGTCCACATGACATCTCTGCCAGCATCCAGCTCACTTGATTGTGTCGGTTCAAACTCAGTCACCGGTCTGACATACTATCGATATACACTAATTGGTTAACCTTCATATCATGCACTTCTTTGTTCGGTCAGTTAGAACATGCTATCTTGGACCGCACTTACCAGGTGTGCTCACTTACCAGTTGACACTTACTGGTTGACATCCCATACCGATTAACATCAACATGCCAATAACCTCCAATGATGGTAACAACATCTTGCGTACCAGTTGACATACTTACCAGTTGACATCAATGACAATACAATGCCAACAAAGGGTAGTGAGCCCAACCAGGTACGACTCCAAGCATGCCTTGTTGTGCAATTTTAGTGATTTTTTAGAGTATTTTAGTCGAATGGTTGTGCAAGTGTCCATGGGACACGCTATCATCTAGACTGTGTGCATGTGTCTTAGATGGGCATGTTTATCCAGATGATGCGCTATCATCCTAAAGGAGCATTGTCATCTAGAAAATGTGATGCCATCTTCTGGGGGTGCAGTTGTCTATTTCAAAAATGGAATCGAAACTAATGTAAAATTATTTACGTGTAGACATTGCCTGATATGAAGGAGCATACATTGGGGCACCAGTTGTAGACTTTGCGAAGTCAAGAAAATGAGATATCAACTGCCAATAGATGACTCCTCTACAGGTTCAATTTATGATGGACATATATGTAGTCAGAGTTTCAGTTCCATGCCCCCATGCTACGGGCATTGATGGAGAGGTGGGATACAGACACAGTGTCTTTTCAGCTACCCACAAGAGAGATGACAGTGACACTAATTGACGTCTACCACATCCTATAGCTTCCTATTTGGGGGGAACAAGTATCACCAGTGATCCTTTCTGTTGTAGAGCTAGGTGGACAGCAAGAGTGGGCCCTAGGGTGAAGGGTAGATGCCACATGACACGTGTACCTATGAGAGTTGGGCCAAGGATGAGTGTCGATTCCCTTGGTATGGGGCATCATGATCATGATCATTGCACAATAGGTGTTGACAGACGGTTGTGGTTCAAAGCTAGCTAGAGGTTTTATTCCTTTGATCCGAGAGATGGAGGAGAGGTAGATAGTGTACGTATGGGGTCACACCATGTTGGCCCATTTATATTATGAGCTCTCCCAATACATGCACCATGAGTACCACAACCTCACAGAGTGACTCTCTTATAGGTTTGGGCCTTCGAGCACATCACTTGCACGCACCCAATTGGATTCCTAGTGTCAATATCGTTAGACATGCCATGGGCACAAGCATACCCACTATGGTGTGGAGGATGGTGGATAGGAGACCTCACCTACTAGAGGGTGGCAATCCACCATCTTGGGATCAGACATGTGATCTGGCAGCCATACCGCGGCATGGGGTTCTAGACCATAGACTGCACTCAGCTTCTGTAGATGCAGAGAGACCACTTCCTACTCGGTTGCCAAGATCACATGGTGATGTTGTACTACTGGTGGTGATGCATGCGGTAGTTTAGGCATGTACATACTATTCCACCTACTGATCCAACCTATGCACGATCATTAAGGAGTGTGTTACGACTGTAGGACCTGCCCCGTCCCACCCTCATAGATGTACAAAATAGTCTACAAGGGAGTGATGATGACGATATCGTTCCACAACTTGACATAGATGATGTTGGAATCACACCAAGCTTCATAGACTGGTGGGATAGGGTATGTCTAGTAATGATCTTCCCACCAAATACAAAGGGAGGAAATGTCAGAGCTCTTGGGGGAGACAATGACGACCAAGTCTCCATAAGCGATGAGGGCGAGAGGCCATAGCAGAGATGGTAGATGAGGAGTCCCATTCCATACCAATCTAATCGACTACTTGGACTCTTCCACCATCATCAGTTGCACCACTAGCCATGCCATGAGCACAACCAGCAATAGCAGTGGTTGCAGAGGGATCCTCCAGTAGGGTAGCTCCGTAGGATCTAGACTGATAGAGGGATGATCATGGTATGCACTTTTAGTTTCAATTGATGTACTTTAGTCTTTTCTTTGTATATGTATAGATGTAGAGATTTTTGGAAATGATGGATACTGATGTGACATATTTTGTGTCTGCAGAGAGCGTAGTCGAGTGGTTGAGCTTCATAGACCAAGTGCTTGCAGAGGTCATCCCTGATGTGCAGACCTGGGGTCCTGTGTTGGATGCCTATCGGCCCCTCTAGGAAATAGGGAGACATGTGCAATTGTTCGATTCTTTAGCATGGCTACAAACAACATATGAGGAGGGTTGAGTGGAGCTAGTGCAGAGGGTACCATAGCTAGCCACTATGACATGTCAATGGGATCAGGCCCTACAAGTGGTCCGCACTATTCTCAGAGAGAGAGACCAGGCGATGATGCAAGCTGAGAGTATCGAGAGGGCACGTGATGCTTTGAAGAGATAGGTCAATGAACTCCAATGATAGGTTGACGCTACATAGTAGGTCACCTAGACCACCCTAGAGTGTGCTAGCCAATGGCAAACCTCGATGTGTCACACAAGTGATAGATGGCAGCACAAGAGGAGTTGATGACATAGTGAGAGACTATTATCGAGCTACAAGGAGAGTTCAGGGGCCTGTGATCGTGGAGCACTATGGTTGTGGGATCGTAGTCGACCTTGGTCAGACGGCCTCCTTGCTGAGACTAGGATACTCCAGCAATAGTGACCTTGGGGACACGGCCACAAGACCAGTCATGATACATTTTGTATGCATTCCATGTACAACATTTTGTGGTATATATACATAGATGTATTCATGTATATCAGAGACACATATGACAACATCACATTTTTTTGTAGTGATGTGATACATGTATATTGATATGATACATTCACACACACACACACACACACACACACACACACACACACACACACATATATGAGATTCGACATTGTGGTTCTATCTTATGTTTTCATTGGTGGATGTTGTTATTATTTTACATGCATATGTGATAGATGGTGTAGATTTAGATGCTTATCATGATTTAATTTACAAATGGTTATATGCATGATTTAAATCTTATGATGATCTATATATATGACACATGTACATTCACACACACACGTGGATGTAACAATGCATAGTCACTTCATAACACAAAAAGGAATATCACGTCAATGAAGGATATCTATCAGGGTGCTATCCCTCACCCCCCCCCCATAGGCATTGAGATATCAGGCGCAAGACACATACTACACATAATATCTATGTAGGTGTGTGACATTGATTAGCTCTTTAAGAGGAGTTCCATCCATGGAGGATAGGCCATAGGCACCAAAACCATAAATAGAAGTGATGATGTATTGACCTAATGAATTCGGGCTGAATTTCTCTTTTTTATTTTAGGCAGCACATTAACATTTCTCTAGTTCTACTTTTCTTAAAGGTCTAAGGTAAGACACTTTGGTTTTATTGTTTGGATATAGACTTTTGATAAGCTTGAAGATGTTGAAGGGCCATTAAGTGGTGCTCATCCAACAATTCAAGTTTATTTAAATGAAGAGTGCGATAAGAATCATCATCAATAACACCTTTTAAGGAGACCCACAAAGAGGGAATCTCCAATTCAAGAGGCATAATAGCATCGACACCATACATGAGGTTGTAGAGTGTCATTCCTATAGCCATAAAAACACTTGTGTGATAGGCCCATAATGCGTAGATTAACTACAAATTCCAATCTTTATCATGTTTAGTCACGGTCTTGCATAAGATTTGTTCAATGGTTTTGTTAGATGCTTCCGCTTGACGGTTAGATTGTGGTTAGTAAGGTGTAGAAAAGTGGTGTTGAATGTGAATTTTTTCAAGAAACCATTTAACCTCCTTGTTCTTAAAAGTCGTATCATTATCATAAATAAGGGTAGAAGGCAAGCCAAAATGAGAAATGATGTTATCCATGATGAAGCCACAAATCATATCAGCGGTAGTCGATCTGAGTGGGACTGCCCTGACCCACTTCGTGAAGTAATATGTAGTGGTGATAGTGAAGATGTGACCTTTAGATGAAGGGGGAAATATCTTGCCAATAATTTCTAATCCCCGAGTCTGAAAAGGCCACAAAGAGACCTGACTGTTGAGCTCCTACACAGGGGCTCGAATCAGGTTGCTATGCTATTGAGATTGAGGACACTTTTTGAAAAAAGAAAAAGAATCTTGTTCCATCATTTCCCAATAGTATCAGATGTGGATCATTTTGTGTACCAAAGACTTTCCTCCAAAATACCCACCTCTAGAGCCTGAATGGGATTCCAGAAGGGCAAGGGGGGTCTTATATTTTGTTAAACACCACAAAACAAGACCATTGTATGATTTCCTATAAAGCCATTAGATAGGAGAATGTAATGATTGCCTAGCTTTTGAATCCGTACATGCAAACTTTTGTTGGCGTCATCAGGAAAACTTCAAGTTTTTAAATAATTAAAAATGTGTGTGAACCATTCTCCTAAATTGACATGGGCACACATAAGGTTATTGAAATGAGTTTTATCAAATACAAATGGAGAGCAAAGGACTTGTACCACAAAGCAGTATTCATCTTGACTAAAGTTGGGGTCTACAAAGGAAGCAGTGCTTGCTATTGCATCTGCATGACAATTTTCCCTCCGTGGGATGCTATCGATCATGTAAGTAGTGAATTGTTTCAATATGGTCAATACCAAATCCTTATATTGAGACAAATTCAATTGTTTAACACGATACACACCTGTACTTGGTTTATAATAAGTTTAGAATCTTCATGGAAGTGGATGTTCTTTACTCCCATGGCAATCATGGAATGCAGTACTGCTATCAGGGCCTCATACTCGATGATGTTATTGGTACAATGGAATTTTAAATGAAAAGAAACAGGGACTAGATTTCCTTCAAGTGAGACAAAAACCACACCTTCACCTGAGCCAGTTTGACACCTCAAATTGTCAAAACACATGTCCCATACGGAGTCCTAGTCGATGATCAAAACATCCTCATCAGGAAAGAGGTCTAAGGTGGGAAAAGACTTCTCTGAGGGAGCGTTGGCTAACTGATCAGCAATGACCTTCCATTTGATTGACTTCTGAGTTATGAAGTGCAGGTCAAATTCAAAGAGAAGTATCACACACTTCACCAGCCTTCCTGAGAGATCAGACTTTGCAAAGAGGTGCTTAAGGATATCATTCTTAGTAATGACTCATGTTTCTGCATGGAGGATGTAGTGTCTTAGCTTCTTATTTGCAAAGACAAGAGCTTAGCATTGTTTTTCCATAGCAAAATATCGGGCTTTGTATCCTATTAAAGTGTGGCTAATATAATAGACTGCTCTTTCCCACCCTTTATCATTGCGTTGGGCCAACAATGTCATCAAAGCATGAGATGAGGCTAAAATATACAGGAAGAAAGGCCTATAAGACATAGCTGGCATGAGGATAGGAGGATTATAAAAGTAAACCTTGATGGAATCAAATTCTTTTTTGCATTCTTCATTCCATTTGAAATGGGTATCTTTCTTCAATGATCATGTAAAAGGGAGGATACAATCAGCCAACTGTGCCATGAACTGACAAATGGCTTGGATTTTCCCCTGCAAGCTACACGGCTAAGAGATATTCTTAGGTGGAGGCATTTTCACAATTTCATCAATCTTATCTGTGTCTATTTTGATTCCTCAGTGGGAGACAATGAATCCTAGGAGCTTCCCCGTGTCAACACCAAAGACACACTTCAAAGGATTCAGTCTCATTTTATACAACCAGGGTCTTTCAAAGACCAGACAAAGATTTTCAATATGCATTTCTTGCGCTAAGGATTTTACCAAGATATCATCAACATATTCTTCTAAAACCTTATGGATGAAATCATGGAATATCAAGGTCATGGCTCATAAATAGATCGCTCATGTGTTCTTCAACCCAAATGGCATGACAACATAGCAAATGGTTCCCAAAGGGGTTTTGAAAGTTGTTTTATATTGATCTTCTAGGTTAATATGGATCTGGTTATAACCTATTGAATCCATCCATGAATGAGAGTAAAGCATACCCCATGGTTGAATCCACAATCATATCGATATTCAAGAAAGGAAAGTCATCCTTGAGGGAGGCTTTGTTCACATCCAAAAAATCGATGCAAATATGGATGCAACCATCAGGTTTTCTTACCGAGACAATATTCAAGATCCAAGGTGAATAGTCAATGGGGTGGATAAAGCCATCTTTTATGAGCTTCTCTATCTTTACCTTGACTAATAAAGCCACCTTAGGATTCATCTTTCGAATCTTTTGCTTCACCGACATAGCATCAGGACTAAGCACAATGTTGTGTACCACATTGGACTCATCAATGTTAGGCATCTCCTCATAAGACCAAGTGAAGATGTCAGGGAATTGATGTAGAAAATTGGAATACTCTATGAATTATCAGAGGATAAGCATTTTCCCACTTTTATGACCTTGTCAGGAGCCTTATCGCTCATGATGATGTCAGTAGTTTCTCCACTAAGGAGCACACTATAGTCTTCTAGATGAGGAATGGACATTTGTTCTCCATTGTGAGATAGAGGTGCCCCCTGGGAAATGGATTCCCCAAAGTATGCATGAGCATTCAAGCAATATGGGAATTGATGTTTATGATGGTAAGAAGGCAACCCATCATATGCACCCAAAAATTCCTTCAAGAATTCTTTCAAAGGGAAAAGATCCAAGGGAGTCTCATTAGGTGATACTCCAGTGTCAATGAATTCCAGATGAAGAAGCTTTAAAGGAAGGGGATCGATCGAAATCATGCTAACAATTAACCATGTTTTCGCCTTTCGACCCGTATGTCGGTATCCTAGTCTAGTGAACTATGGTGACAAAGCTCGGGCTCCAAAGGAATCCAAATACCTTGTTCATTAGGTCCACAATCCTTTCCATCATACCCAAGTTGAGACACAAGCTTGTATACAGGACCATAGATGTTTTGTAATTCTTTTAATAATGGTGGTTTCATATCGAAAGGGTGATCGACAAGATAAGTATCACCTGGCTTTATAAACGCATAATCATCTTTCGTAGTTGAGGTGAATGAAATCTTAGAAAAACTTAAGTGGATGGGATCTACTTTGTACTCACCAACATGAGAGTCAGTGAAATCCAAAGAACCCCAATCATCACCCAAGCATGCATTCACTTTTGAAGGTGATTAGTTGGGGAAGGTTGTACAGGTCTTCACCTTAGGAGTATCTTCCTTTGGGGATTTTTTCTTTCAAAGAATCCTGCTTCTTAGGTGATCTCTCCTTTTTAACAACTTCCTTGGAAACTTCTTTCTTCTTACGCTCTTCCTTTTTAGGGGATGAGATAGAAGCAAAAGTTGTGATCGAAGAAGACAAAGTGAGTATATAATTTTTAAATGAAGGTGTAATAGAATCTTGGTTGACTATGGCTATTTGACATAATTATATAGCCTCAGGATTAGCCTTAACAATAACAACCTAATTATTAGCCATGAACTTCATAGATCCATGAAGTGTAGAAGAAATAGCTCCAAAAGCATGTAGCATGGTCTACCTAAAAGAAGATTGTATGATAAATGGCCTAGCATAACATGCACAAGGGTTGGAATAGTGACCGGCCCAACCTTCAAGGATAATATGACAGTCTCCATAGTGGTCTTACCACTATTATCGAGACCTTGGATGAACAAGGAGGAGGCTGCCAAATAATTTGGGTCCACCTTGATCTTTGGTAACAAGTCTAAACCACAAACATTCAGTGTTGAACCTGTATCAACAAGCATTCATCTAATACCAATGCCATTCACATGAACAATAGTCATTAATAGATATGCTAAATTCCTCACTTTGAGAGGCAGGAATTCATGCAGAAAAAAGGTAAAATTTGGTGAATCCACATGAATATGATCCATCAGTGCATTCACATCAGCCGGTCTTGTAGAGGAAGGTAGAAAATTCTTTTGCAAAGCTTCTTGTAGCATACATTGATACATCAGGGTGGTTTGAAGCAAATCCCAAAGTGAAATCTTAGCTGGAGTAACCTTAACTTACTTGATAAGATCATAATCACTTAGTTGCTTGTCCACTGGCAAAGGTGCCTTAGGAAGGACAGGTTGAGAAGGAGGTAGAGAAGTTAGAGGTGGTTCAAGATGTTGTTTTTTATTCTGAGTGTTATATGTGTGAGAAACAATATTATAGGATGATTTCTTGGATTGTATAAATCTAGTGTATAAATCAGAAGCTTCCCCTTTCAAAGTGTATGCGGGAAAATTGGGTTGATAGAACTTAAAATGTGAAAAATGAAGCCTAAGGAGCCTTTCTCACACACCCACGGGACTTCTTAGTGCAAGCTATGGAGTCATGAAGTATGGCTCAGCTTCCCAAGGTTGGTTCCATGGTTCTCTATCTCACAAGGTCCCTCAAACCAATTTCTCTGCTCTTAGATCACTAAGCAAAGTGGTTTAGGGATGACAGATGTAAGATTGAGGGGTGCTTTGGTTGATTTTAAGATGAAATGCATCCTAAGTTATACATGATCCTATAAATGCAATAAACTAGTTTATAAGATGACAAGATTAGTAACAAGACTATCCTAGCATGCTATATTAGTCTATGATTAAGCTAAATGATAAGGAAAATACTCTAAACATGCATATTTAGATTAATTCCTATTTAAAAGAGAGGCTAAATGATGAGCATAAAATGAAATATTTAAGCTTGCATAGATTTGAGTATAAGTGTGATGCTAAAGACTTGGATCATTAAAATGGAGGAATGAGAGCTCTATTTATAGCAAAAATAGGGCAATGGATGGCCAGGATTGAAAGATTTAATCAAGGGCTAAGTTTGAAAGTTGGGAATCCATGTTTTCAATTGGCACCAATGAAATGGTGACAATTGGCAACATAGGGTTGGTTGAGAGGATATGTAAGAAGCATTAAATGCTTGAGAAGACCTCATGGTTATCTTAGGGGGTAAGGGTTATGGTTAGTTAGGATTACCCATTGGATAAAGCTTTTACCCAAAGGATAAACTCTTGTGCAAAGGATTAAGGATAACCATGGTCAAAGCAATAAATGCTTGATGAGACCCTTGGGTTACATGGAGGTTGAGTTTAGGGAAATTCTTTAATCATGCTAGAGGGTTGAGTTAACCATTAATGGTTTGGGTGACTTTCAGAGTTAAGTGGTTGAAGCCTTTAAGGGTTTTCAAAGACTTTGAGGGTTTGAGAAGTGACTTCCCCTTGCTTAGGGATGTGACAAAGTTTAGAAGATGGGTTAGGATAATTTAGAAGTGATTAGAAGAGTCTAGAAGGGGTTAAGAATAGGGTTTAGGAAGCAAGTGGGAGGTGTAGGATTTTGCAAGTGGATGTAGGGATCATAGGATTTAATTGAATAAAATGAATTTAATTCAATTTGGTTGTAATTTGGGGAAATCAAATAAATTAGATTTATTCAATTTAGGATAAACTATTTAATTAAATTTGAATTTAATTAAAAGTGGATAGAAGGGATTTAATTGAATAAAATGATTTATTCATTAAATGTCAAAAGAGGCCTACTGAATTTAATTTAAATAAATTGAGTAGTTTACTTAATTTAAATAGAGGAATGTGGGTGATTTAATTAAATCGGATTTAATTAAATAGAGAAATGAACATAAAATATTCATTTAGGAATATGGTCATTTTTATACGTCTACATATTGCCCCTCTTTGAAGTGATGTGTGTGCACATGTTAATTCAAAGAAAATGATGTGTTATCGTGATTTATGATCAAATAAAAATTTTATGTCATTTTGAGATATGTCATGCCCCAGTTTTGATAATTGATGTTGATAATGCCCCCTTGGGAGATGAATCAAAAATTTGGAAAAATTTGATGTGATTTGATAATTGTGTTAGCTTTGCAAAATTTTGGCTATGTGGAATGCTTAAATTGATTCATCTCTTGATAATTGATGTGTGCAAGGGTACGAGGAAGACCATGAGCAAATTACATGCTCAATCCCCTAACCCTAATTTTATTTTACCCTATAAAAGGGGAAAAGTGCATGGTTTTGTCTCATTTGTGCTTGTTGACTTTAGAGAGAGAGACTTTTGGAGAGAAGATAAAATGCCTATTCCATATGCTACGCATCGATTCGAGCATGTTCAAAGGTATCGGAGGCCTACCGCATATGGACCACTGGTAAGTCAACCTTTTTGACTCCTTTTTGATTTTTTATTTTGTCATTTTTGGAATTTTTCACGATGATACAGTGTGTGGATATGAGATTATGTGGCAGGAGTTTCTGGATTTGGACTATGTGCCTCTTCCATCAATACTGGCAGGGTTTGTAGGTGGTTTCCTATGTCCTGACCGTAGGTCAAAGGGACTTTCTGTGGGATGGAGACTGGTGTTGGAGGAGATGGTGACACAAGGTCGCAGGTTCACATGGGGATCAGCTATGCTAGCCCATTTGTACAGGGACTTGCATGAGGTAGTATACCTAGGTTACAGTAGTTTGTCAGCTAGTGTTACACTTCTACAGGTATGGTGCTGGGAGCATATTCATGTAGTTAGGCCATTGGTGGATAGAGATCGGCTTGTTGGACGTGCCTATGCATATGGATACATGGGGTTAGTTGTCCAGTGGAAGTTGGGCAAGCTAGAGCATTGGAGGAGGGTATTGGATGATATTGATACGGTCGTATGGAGACCGTACACAGGTTGTGAGGTTTGGGCTGAGGATGGGTTGGAGATGCCATATGTCTTCATGACCCAATTTTTGATAGGGAGGACCCCTTTCGTGATTGAGATATTTTTGGTTATAAGAGTTTTGCCGTAGTTTGGTCGGCAGCAGGGGATACCACAAGGGACCTATTTGTATGCGCACTAGATGCAGGCATACCAGATTGGAGTCTGACTATTGATAGCGCGGCGGTTGTAGAGGAGTTTGTGCAGCTAGCGGGCCAGATATGGGACTATGTCTCAGAGATTTTGGATGTTGGGATGACGGATGAGTTTGCCAAATTGTTTGCAGCTTGTGTCGTGGTGAGGATATCGAATCCAGCGGAGATGCGGCCCACTTTTGATGGTGATGAGGATGAGGGAGGGGGAGATGGGGATGAGGGAGGAGGTGGAGGAGGTTGGGGTAGGAGAGGAGACAGAGGTAGAGATAGGGGTGATAGAGGAGTGGATAGAGCAGTTCGATGAGTTGTGATGGATAGAGGTAGAGGAGGTTTGGCTATTGGAGCAGGGGGTGAGGGGATGGTAGGAGAGGTGATAGCAATAGTGGGAGGGATTGATGAGGTGAGGCGACCAGCCCAGAGGAGGAGGACTGATGTGCTACCTCCACCAGCACCGAGGACAGGTAGAGGGACAGGGGGTACCCCTTCACAGGTACCCCTACAGGTCCGGATTATGACTCATGTGGAGGATGCCCAGATTAGGACCCTATAGGTGATAGTGCAGCAGCTGCAGGCATAGCTATTAGCGCATCAGCATCAGATTACATAGCTGACCACTGAGTGCGACATCAAGATAGAGTGACGAGGTCGAGCAGAGGAGCTCGCAGTGAGTGTGCAGAGAGTAGCAATAGGTGGTCTGATGGGGGACACCTTGAGAAAGTTGACTTTGAGAGCCTAGGAGGTGGAGTACTACTGTCGATATTATGAGGCTATGGTGCCCAGGGAGCGTCAAGTGCAAAGTTTTACGCAGTCAAGATCAAGTCGATCTCAAGAGACTGGATCACGGTCATAGAGCAGAGGCATGATGGGGCCACCGAGACATGATCCACCTGGAGATCTAGGGGTTGGGACTTCTGTGGTGAGACCGTCTCCTTCAGGAGATAGTCATACTTGAGAGACATTGTCTCCATTGTATTTTTTATCATTTTATTTGGCCGAGACATGACATATTTTGTATATTGATCATTTGATATATATATGACACCATTTTCTTTGATTATGTGATGTGTTATGGATTCATTTTCTATATGCTTGTGTTTATTTTATGATAATGCAATGCTTAGATAGTTTTTATGATGAAGTGAAATGTAATAATGTAAATGTATGATGTTTATGAGATGTATGATTTGATATGCTGTGAGATGTATGATTTAATATGTTGTGAGATGTATGATTTGATATGTTGTGAGATGTATCTTGAAAATGAGATGTATGATTTGATATGCAACTAATTATAAAATGATATGCAACTAATTGTAAAATGATATGCAACTAAATGTAAAATGATATGCAACTAATTGTTTTTGGAGCACCCTCATTTTGCATTTGTCATCTGATATAACCACATGTTATTTACTTTCGATATATGTATCATCATTGAGCATGGATTGATTTTTGGATATGTTGAAAATTTATACAAGCATAATGGTATAATTGAACCATGATAACCTGAGAAAAATTTACATGATGTTTGATTTTGCAAGATAGCACAAGTGTCAAGGTATAATTGAACCAGGATGACCAGAGTGCGGATTGCATATAAACAGACAAGATTAAACCATTTGTATGCATAAAGTGGATTCATGTCTTCAGTGATATGTTGTGAATCGTGTCTCGAGACAAATATCTACATAGTACAAATGATCACCTCACAGACAGAAGACTAAGAAAATTTTGGAGTTTCTCGATGTTCTCTAGCTTGGAAGCATTGTTGAGAAAATTTAGAGAATCCAATAATTCAAAATTTTAAATGCAAAAATCAACATTTGGTACTTCATAAAATCATCCATCATATTTCTCTTGTGAATCTGTTATCGATCGATGTTTTGATTTGGGTTTGTGTAAGTTTTTGCTTTGTTGGACATGATGCTCTGAGTTTTGCAAATAGTCTTGACGATTTGAACGTGCTTGTAAGTTTTAACAATTATTGTCTCTAGCTAAGTGTGCCTCTTGATGTGGATATGTATAGTGATTACCAAGCCATGGTAAAGTGTGGTGAAAGGATAGATGGATAAATTAGGATAGTGACTACACTAAGTATGTCCTAAATGGATATTTGCTAAGTGTCGAGTGATGGCCGATAGTGTTTTACTGTGGAGATAAGGATGTGGACATATATAAAGGAGATGTCCTTTCACAATAGCGCATGTTACCAAGTTTTCACCAATTGCTTTTATTGTACCTTTTTATTTGCTTTTCCTTGATTTTTTGATTTTTTTGATTGTTTTTGACTTTTTTCGTGCATTAGACTACTCAAGTGTAGTATTTCTTTAGATGAATGTTGTTAGTTGGTTCATCGAGCACATCTCCTTCTGAAGTTCTTAGCTGATAAGCACCTGATCTATAAACTGATATGATGACATAGGGACCTAACCAGTTAGGTTCAAATTTCCCTTTCTTTTCTCGATCTTGTTGATTTCTTAGATTTTCTTTGAGGACTAGGTCACCAACTTTGAAATTTTGAGGAATGGCCTTGTGATTGTAGCTTCTGCACATGCATTACTGATATGATTTGAGATGAGTGTAAGCATGCTGACATCTTTCATCTAATAGTTCTAGTTCTTGTAGTCGGTTGACTCGATACTCTTCATTTGAGATTAAGCCTTTTAGAGAGACTCTTAGGGATGGAATTTCTACCTCCAGTGGTAAAATAGCTTCTGATCCATAGACCAATGAGAAAGGTGTTTCTCTTGTAGGTGTGCGGATGCTAGTTCTATATGCCCAAAGTGCTGGATTGAGTTGTACATGCCAATCTTTGCCTACATCATTCACTATTTTCTTTAGGATTTTTAGTATTGTCTTGTTGGATGCTTCTTCTTGACCATTCCCCTATGGGTAGTATGTGTAATACCCTAAAATTGGTCATCTAAACCATGGGCCCCTAATCTCGACAACATCACCAAGGTCCTATCCAAAGGCAATTAAATCAATCTTGAGCACATTATTAATTCCTTAATTATCAAAAATCACATGGCAAATCAACCACTCAATATTAATTAAATATTTATTTAATTAATTGAATTATTTCAAGAATAATCATTTTGATCAATTATCCCATTTTAATTTATTAAATATCTTTGCATATTTAATTAATTAATAAATTTGCCATTCAATCATGCAAAAGGATTAATTTATTACAAAGAGTTGAATTGAAACAAAACAAAAGTCAAAACAAAAAAAGAATTGAAGAGAGAGAGAAATCAAACTTGAGATATTATTTCTTTTTCTAAATTTAGAACTTGAAATCAGAAAAGCAATTTAATTTAATTGTTGAATTATTCTCTAAAATTGGAACTCAAAGCTTTTCAGAAAAAGAAGTTTAGTTGCATTAAGAAAACTCTTTTCTTGATTAAATTGAAGAATTATCTATTTTTATCAGATGTGCATGGAATTAATTTATTATTATTTTCCAATGCAACTTGGACTTCTAATTTGAATGCATTTCATTTAAACTTATAATTGGAATCTATCTCAAGGTTAACTCAACCTGATTTCTCAATTATTTTTCAATTAATCCTAAATTGCGCTTTTTGAAATTCTCTATAAATTCAGTCTTCAACTCTCATTCCAATTCACCCCAGAGATTTTTGAGAACACGCTTGGAAATTATTATCGTGCAAATTTCGCTCTGAAGTCATTGAAATCATTGTGCTTTTTTAGATTACTTGCATCCATTTTACATTCATTATTGCTTGCATGCATTGTTGCTTGAATTTGCTTGAATTACTCATCCATTTTGCATCCATATAGTTTAATATCATATAGATCAAATCCTTCATCTTGGTGTAGTCTAGTCACTGGTATTGCTTATAAAAATCTGAGAGCAATCTTATACTCGCATATTTTAGAAGGCAATTAGTCGCTTTGCTATGGTTTATTTCTTATTGCTTATTGATTACTAACCATGCATATAGTGACTTATTTGAAGTGTTGTGCTTGCAGCTACAGGTTCACTTTTTCACACACACATTTCTGGCGCCCACCATGGGGCCCGAAGACTACATTTTTTTTGGCCTCCAAGATTGACTGCTTTATTTTTTCTTATTTTCCAGGTTTCAGATTTTTCAGTTTTTCATCCGTACATCTCGTACGACAATTCTTACAGGCTGAAACGACAAAGTGCAAGTGTCGCATGAATTACAAACATATTATCGTATGAATATACATGCCAGTCGTACAAGCATACACTATGTCATACAAGTAGTAATTATCTTCCATGCGATCCAACATCATCAGCAATCTGGTCTCGTACTGTACTATTTCCTATCTCGTACGAGTCGAGACTCTGTCGTACGATTCTATATTTTCTGGTAAAAGAGGCAAAATTTCATATTTTTCATTTCTGACGACTGATCTTGACTGTTTATCTGTCTGTCTTAGAGTTTTTCACAGCCTAACTAGTTTTTGCAGAACGCTTGTTGAAGAATATTGCTTGTCACACAAAGACAATATGACTACTGATTCGTTGTCTTTGCAGGCTGCCTAAGGAGAATCAACTAAACATCGTGTATTCTTTAAATTCATTTTTTAGGAACCTAACTTGCTCTCTGGTTAAAGATCAAATCTATCTTTTATGCTTTTTAGAAAATTCTGAGAGGTAGGAGAGTATGCTCTTGTCTTTTTCTAGACAATCAGAAATCCAAACCCTTGAAGCTTTTTCTTTGTTTGAGATTTGTACATCTTTAGCAGGCCTGCCCTCCCAAGGGGTTGAAAAACTATTAAAGTTGTTACGGTCGGTGTGAGGGGAATGACCTAAGTGGGAACGGCTAGACGCCAAGTAATCCAACCCACTATAAAATAAATGTGATTTGATGAAAATCAAGTCAACGGCAGAGCTCGGGAATAGCTCTCCTCTGTACCTTCAGGTATATTAAAACTTGGTTTTCAAGGTTGGGAGACCTCTTAATTGAGTTTATACCTCGACGCGTCGAACAGATCCCTAACTAAATCCAATTTAAAATTAGAAGCTACCCGGTTCATCTCCAAAAGGGGGATAATCTTTGTGCAAGAGAGATAGTAACTCTCCCAAGATACTTGTCATTTCGTGCCCCCATTAGCGTTTGGAGTCGGATAATACGACATTGAGAATCCATTGCATGAGACTCAGCGGTCATATTCTGATTAGCTATTGGGTGTGTACCTGAGTCTACAAGAAAAGGTTTTCTTTCCTCACCAAATTCCTTAGGGTTTGCATGCTATGATTGGAGTCACTATAAATACTACTTGTTTTCTGTGTTTTTCATCCCTGAAACAAAAAAAAAAAAAAAACTGAAATACCAAAAATTAGTGAAGACCAAAAACAACTCAGTGAGTCAAAACTCTGTCTGTGTCAGAAACTAGTCCATCCTAAGTCAAATCTCTGTCCATGTCAGAAACTAGTCCATCCTGAGTCAAAACTCTATCCGTGTCAGAAACTAGTCCATCCTAAGTCAAAACTCTGTCCGTGTCAAAAACTAGTCCATCCTAAGTCAAAACTCTGTCTGTGTCAGAAAATAGTCAATCCCAGTCAAAAATCAGTCCATCTTAGAATTTGTCATACTCAGTTGGTCATGCTCAGCAGTCAGAAAACTCAGAATTTTTAGTCTCTGCCCTGTGAATAGTCATACGAGTCTGATAATTTATCATGTTGCACCAGTCCTGTGTCGTACGAATCTACTCAATTATCATTCTATATCAGATTCTCTGTCATACGAGTCTAAATAATTCATCATCCTGCACTGTATTCTATCTCATATGAGACAGAATTGACCTCAGTCTGTTGTCATCCTGCACATGCCCATTAGTCGTATGGTATAAGATAGCAACTCATACAAAACTGAAATTTTGTCATCTTGTAACTGACAAATTGTCATCCGGTTCAAAAACCCAGTCGTACGAGTCTCTGGTTTTGTCAGACAGAACATTCAAAATTGCCAAAAACATAGTCTACAGTGAGCATAATACTAGTTATCATTTTCCTGAGCATAAAACAAATCAAGATAGTGTACCTCTACCATTTTTTTTGTTGCACAATTTGGTCGATCACCCTTCAGCTAGTTCAATCAAAACTACCTATCAAACTCAAGTCACTTCGATAACGTCTTACATAGGATATATCATTCCTGAATCAGACTGAATCTTAGTTACAATTTTAGAATCAACCCAGGAAAACGTCTTAGACAGGATAGATCATTCCTGAAATCAGACAAAATCTTAGTTGTTTCTCCCAAAACAATACGCTAAACAAAACAAACTAGCTCTGAAATTGATCTTGACCTCTGCATCACAAAACAACTCTAGGTCACACTAATCCATAAAAATGCCTATTCAAACCAAGAGTTCTTGTAAGACAAAGGCCAAAGAGCAAACCTTCACTTATCAAGATAATCCATTCTATATGAAGGATCCCCTCACTAACATACCATCGCCATCAGGCGGACCACTTTTTGATGAACCGAAATCTCCCACTATACATGAGATAGAATACAATGATGGAAACAAAAACAACCATAATATCCCTGAAAATCATAATGACTCCTTGCCATCAAGTGAGACTGACGAAGCTACTAAACCTCCAGAAAAAGATACCCTTGACTGTTAGAAAGACAAAGACTTTAGAAAAATGATGAAAGCTATCATGCTCCGAGAAAAGGAAGACTATTTCTTAGAACTAGCAAATCAATGTGCTAAACTTCCTGTTGGATATGATGTTCAGACACTTGTTACTAAGAGGAAAGACTCACCTATACTCATGGTACACAAACAGTTAATAGCTTTGCGAACAGAGCTCACAGACCTGAAGAATAAGGACAATTCCCTGAACCAATATTCTCTGGAAGCAATATGTCCCTTCCCATTTGACAAGAATTTACACATGCCTCCATTCCCTTCATGAGTGGAAATCCCAAAATTTGATAAATATGATGGTACCTCAGATCCTCAAGATCACGTCAGGGAATTTAGTGTTGCTTGTATGGAATTCATGCACGATCAAACGTACCTTATGCATCTCTTCCCAAGGAGTTTAGGGGGTCAAGCAATGGAATGGTTCTCAAGTCTACCCAAAGGAATAAAAACATTCGAAGAACTAATCCAACTATTCTTACAACAATACTCATACAACATTCGACATCCTATGACTATGATCGATCTTTGTAATACTCAACAGAAAATAGGGGAACCTCTTCTTACTTTTCTCCAACACTGGAGAAGGATGTTCTCTAGGTACCCACGACCTACCCCAGACTCTGAGAAAATGGATATATTTGTCAATAACTTGGTCCCCAAAATGAAATATAGCGTACAAATGCAAGTACACCCATCATTTAACAAAATGGTAGATAATGCCATTCGAATGGAAGATCTGCTCATAAAAAAGGGAGATATCACACCTTGGAAAGAAACACAAACAGGATCTAGTTCTAAAGAGAAGAACAAGTATTGGAAATTTGCCAAAGACAACAACAAGAATGTTGTTAATAATGGAGTAGTAGACACTATCAAAACCAACTCAAAATCAACAATATTCAATCTGGCCAGTGCCACACAATCGCTTAAAGCCACTGAAATTACAGTAGAAAATCAGCCAAAGAAAACAAAGGAATGGTTCAAAGAAAAGCCTTGGCTTTCCAGACCTAAGCATGATTTTACTCGTCTTGAAGAATCATATGAGTCAGCTTTCAAAACTCTATTGGAAAACAACTTGATAACACTACCAGATAACTCCAGACCATATGATCCAAATGTCAAACCAAGATGGTGGAGAGAAAATGAATACTGTGACTTCCATCAGAATAAGGGTCATAACATAAACAATTGCATGAAGCTAAAACATGAGATTTAGGATCTCATAGACGCTAGTAAAGTTGTTGTTGGGAATCACCCAACCAATGCTGATCATAAAGCATTTAAAGACCCTTTGCCTGCTTATGAACAAGGTGATTCCTCAAAGACCAAAGGAGGTGCCAAGGTAAATTATGCTTATGCCAGCCAGGACAACATTATCAACATGATTGAACCTTCACACTCAGAATATTGCAATGTGATTATAGTTCAAGATAAACTAAATGAATCACAATATGCAAAAGCTCTAACTAGATCTCAAAAGAAAGTCACTCTCCAAGGAGCTAGCTCTTCCAAACTGGCTCAAGAAACATCAAATCCGACAGTTGTGCCAAATAAACAAAAGGAATCAACCTTGGACAAATTTAAAAGATTAACCTCCTCATCGTCATCCTCTAGATATAGCGTGGTTGAACAGTTGAAAAAGAAAAATGCTCAAATTTCAATTTTTGAATTGCTACAGCTCTCATCTGCTCACAAGGAAATTTTACACCAAGCATTGCTCACTACCAACATTCCAAAAGATTTAGACATTGATCGGTTTCAGTCTATGGTGGGTCATCTGACTTCACCTCACTATTTGACCTTCTCTGAGGAAGATGACAACTCATTAAATCATCCACATAACTAGTCATTGCATATTGAAGCCATGATCCACAAACACAGAGTTAAACGTGTTTTGATAGATGGAGGTGCAGGGTTGAATATCTGTACTTATCATCTACTTACACAACTAGGATTCTCTAAAAATGTCATTGACCCAGGCAAGAAAATAACAATTAAAACCTATGATGAAGAAGAGAGGACCTCCAAAGGTTTGGTATCATTACCAATCAGAGTGGGACTGGTAGAGAGAGATGTCCTTTTCCAGGTTCTCGATATTCCATTGTCATATAATTTATTGTTGGGTAGGCCATGGATTCATGAAATGAAGGCAGTACCCTCAACATATCACCAATGCTTAAAGTTTCCTTATAATGGAGTTGAAGTCAATATTCCAGCTGATACAAATGTCATCTGTAGTGCATTGACAAAAGGTGCAGATACTCTTGTGCCTCATAATAGGGCAGCCTCTCCAAATGAAGATCCAGAAACATTGATTAAAGACTTAGAAAAGAGATTGAAGATTACAGATACCGGCATGGATAGCTACAAGATAGAACCAGTATTATCATTAGTTTCTCTTCCTCCATTGCCAAAATTGTTAGGCAAGCCATCAGAGGCTATGAGAACCCAAACTCCAGCTCCAAATATTATATATGATGGTTTCTTTATATAGTCTTCTACCTCCTTGGCAGATGAAATAGAAGAGGATGTTGTGCTTAACTGACTCTATAAGGAAGATAGTCCAAATGAGGAGGTACAACATTGTGAGATTTCTTCAAACTAGTATGGTCATGGTTACAAAATGATTCAGCGCATGGGGTACTCAGGTACTGGTCCTTTGGGCAAACAAAAAGAAGGTATTACTGAACCAATTCAGCTACAAACCAAATCCACACATGATAAAGCTGGACTAGGATACAATCCTAAAAAGACATAACATAAACATGTTTCTAAGTCTAAAGGCTTGAAAAAGATATTGCCTTTAATATTACATGAAGCAAACGCTAAACAGATGAAAGAAGAGCGTAGAAAAGAGAGAGAGGAATCAATAGTCAAGAAAGAAGAAATAGTCAGTGCTCAAGCTTCGATGGTATCAGCTATGATAATACAAGAAGTTGAGGTTCCTAAAGATATAAGAGATGAATTTGTAAGAGTCAGAGAATTGTTTGCACCATTAAAAATTCCAATCACATATACTGGCAAGCAACAGGTAGATGATTCAGAGACTGATTCAAATGAGTATGAATGGGGTCCTGACTATCTTTCAGACACATCCGCTATAGAAACTCCTAAAGAATCTAGTGGTATCATAGATGATACTCAAGAGTTGATGCACCTAAAACTAGAGAAGGAAATACAAGAAATTAGACAAAAGAGGCAAGCAAATTATGAACAAGCATTGAAAGAAGGAACAATACCAGAAAGCTTCCCATCTATGTGTCCTTATCCTGAAACAGAACAAATCAGTTATAGCACTACACAGGAAGAGTTAGAAGCTACAGGACAAGAACCAGTTGTCAGTCCAGAAGAAGTTGAATGGAGTAGATGACAGAAAGCTGTAGAAACAATAAGACCATGTCAACAGGTGTGTCAGATACAAATGACAAATGAACTACAATATGAAGGAATTTGTAGCATTAAAGATGTTAGTATTGATACCATACATATGCTTACTAAATCACCTGAAAGAGACTTGGAAACTTCATCAGATAACTATGATGATTCTGATGACTCTAATGACAGTCTTGTTCATGATGATACCCACTCATCCTCAAATTCTAAATCATCTGATACAAACAATGAAAAATTGCCCACTAGTCTTCTTGTTGTTAAACCACGACATGACGTCCAGTCCGACTTAGTCAATGATGTTATAGGTATGCCTATTGGATTAGATCGATTAAATATTAACGTGAACTTTAATAATCATGATCTGACTCTTCCTGGTCTTGAGACACTTACGCAAGGTATCATTCTAGAACTCGACTTTCTGATCCACAACTGTGATAACAATACTGTGAACGCTCTTGAACCTATCCAAAATTTATCCCTAATACATCCCGAATTGATTGACTGTACTTTACAGAATCAACCAATGGATATACCTATTTTTGCCAATGACTATACATTATCCTATTATCTCAATGCAATCGAACCTATTAACTCTTCCACCAGTGAATGGAGTGAAAATATGAATGAAGAGGATATCAAGTATCTTAGTCGCAAAAACAAGAAAGATAAAAATAAAAGTTCTGATGGCGAAAACCACATTGTGGCAATGTTAGAATCTAAAAAAGAGAAAATAAAGGATGTACCCAAAGGTGAGATACTTGGTATACTGCCCAGTCATTTTTAGGAGTGGTCTTCCATATTGATCGAGCCAACTCAGCCAATGAATATCGGGAATCAAGACACACCACAAATTATTCACGTAGCTCAATCACTATCAGTAGAGGAATTGAAGGATTTCACTCAGCTATTCCTAGAGAAGAAAATAAATTTTGCATGGACATACTCTGATATGCCAGGCTTAGATCCTGATCTCATTATACACCATATCTCAATCACACCAAGAGTAAAACCAGTTAAACAAAAACTTCGTAAGATGCACCCGCATGTTGCACTATTGGTCAAAGTTGAACTAGAGAAACTACTCAAAGCTGGATTTATCAGAGCGACAGATTATGCTGAATGGATTTCCAACATAGTACCTGTGTCAAAGGAAGATAAATCTATCAGAGTTTGTACAGATTTTAGAGATCTCAATAAAGCATGTCCAAAAGATGACTTTCCATTGCCAAATATTGATATGATAGTCCACATGACAGCTGGGTATGAGATGTACTCACTAATGGATGGATTCTCCGACTACAATTAGATTAAAATTGCTCCTGGAGATCAAGAAAAGATAGCTTTCACCTGTGCATGGGGAACCTTTTGCTGGAACGTTATGCCATTTGGGTTAAAGAATGCAGGAGCGACCTACCAAAGAGCAGTTACAACTATCTTTCATGACATGATGCATAAGAATATGGAAGATTATGTTGATGACACCTTAGTGAAGACTATGAAAAGATCAAAGCATATTCAAGAGTTAGGTCCTATAATTGACAGAATGGAAAAGTTCAAGCTCTAATTAAATCCAAAGAAGTGTGCATTCGGAGTGACATCTGGTAAACTACTTGGCTACATCATTTCAAAGAAGGGCATCGAGGTTGATCTTGAGAAGGTCTAGGCTATAATGGAAATGCCACCTCCAAAGAACATCAGTCAAATGAGAAGTCTACAAGGACGTCTCCAGTCCATTAGAAGATTTATTTCTCAACTAGCAGACAAAGCTCAACCTTTTACAAAGGTATTAAGGAAAGGCGTATTATACAATTGGGATCAAGAATGTGAACAACACCTTCAGAAAATCAAAGAGTATATGTCAAATCCACCGATATTAATGCCACCTATTCAAGGTAAACCATTAATCTTATACATATCAGCAACTTATTCATCATTGGGGGCACTTCTGGCGCAGTAGGATGACAACAAAAAAGAAAGAGCTATTTATTACATCAATAGGACATTGGTGTCTTATGAAATGAACTACATTATAATAGAAAAAGCATGCTTGGCATTAGTCTTCACATCACAGAAACTAAGGCACTATATGCTCGCACATTCAGTCAAGCTGGTGGCCAAAATTGATCCACTCAAGTATCTTCTTAATAAAGCAACACTCACCGGACGATTGGCAAAGTGGGTAATGATCCTTACAGAGTTTGACATTGAATATGTGGAACACAAAGCCATAAAAGGACAGGTAATTTCTGATCAACTTGCTGAAGCTCCACTTGAGGATACTCAACCACTATACATTGAGTTCCCAGATGAATCAATAATGCATCTTACTCAACAACCCTGGAAGATGTTCTTTGATGGGTCCTTTACTCAAAATGGTTCAGGTGCTGGCATACTATTCATTACTCCTCAGAAGTACTCCATTCCAAAATCTTATAAGATTCTATTCCCTTGCACAAACAACATTGTAGAATATGAAGCATTGGTAAATGGAATAAAACTAGCCATTGAATGGAAGGTTGCTGAATTACATATTTATGGAGATTCTCAACTGGTCATCAATCAAATCAACGATACATATCAGACTTGAGATGAGAAATTGATGCCTTACAAGAGGATGGTAGATCATTTCAAGAAGTATTTTGCTTTTGTATCATTCCAACAAATTCCTAGATTAGCAAATAGAGCAGTCGATGCTATGGCTACCTTGGCATCTATACCTGAGCTACAGGAGTCCAATTTTTGCTTTGATTTCTTGGTGGAAGAGTTATATTACCCTGCTTATGATTCTCCTGAGACCCAAATAGTCTATTCTATTATTGGACATGATTCGTCCCAATATAGCCACATCTATTCCTATCTTTGTGACCAAATTATCCCTGAAAACCTTACTCATAACGAGAAAAGAAACCTAACTCAAAACGCTTCGCGATATGTTATCATAGCTAATGATTTATTTAGATGAGGTTTGGATGGTACTTTGCTTAGATGTCTAGAAACTGAAGAATCAAAACGTGCATTATCGGAAGTCCATGAAGGTATTTGTGGATCTCATTTGAATGGTTTTACTTTAGCTCGGAAACTATTACGGGTTGGCTACTACTGGCCAGATATGGAAAAAGATGCCATAAAATTTGCTAAGACTTGTGAGAAATGTCAGCTTCATGGAAATCTCATACATGTCCCGGTGAGGGATCTCATACCATTCATTACACATTGGCCTTTTCAGCAATGGGCCTTTGATCTCATTGGTCAGATATATCCTGCTTCATCCAATGGATATAAATTCATCATAATAGCCACTGAGTATTTCACCAAGTGGGTAGAGGCGATTCTGCTCATCAAAGGAACTGGTAAACAAGTCGACTTATTCATCCTAAACTATATAATTTGCAGGTATGGGATACCTTCATCCATCATGACTGATAATGGAGGATAGTTCAAGAATAAAGACCTGGATGAACTTTGTGAGAAATTCAAAATAAAGCAACACTGGTCATCAGTATATTACCCTCAAGGTAATGGACAAGCCAAGGCATCTAACAAAAACCTACTGACTATCTTGCATAGAACAGTGAACAAATCCAGGAAAGATTGGCATCTGCAGCTCAATCCAGCACTATGGGCTTACAGAACAAGTATCAGAACACCTACTAGGGCTACACCTTTCTCTTTGGTGTATGGGTCCGAAGCAGTATTACCTATTGAAGTAGAGATACCTTCTCTAAGAGTTTTGTTGCAAGGTCTTGTTACTGATGAAGATCATAGAATATCTAGATTGCAAGAACTCAAATTGCTGGATGAGTGTTGGTAAGTGGCATTTAATCATCTCAGAGTGTATCAAAAGATAATGTCCAGAGGGTATAACAAGAAAGTTCAACAAAGAGAATTTCAAGTTGGTGACCTAGTTCTGAGAGAAGATCCAAAAAATCAACAGTTTCGAGACAACAAAGGGAAGTTTGAACCCAACTGGCTGGGTCCCTATATCGTTACTGTAGTTTTTGGCTCTAGTGCCTATCAACTCTCAACATCAAAAGGGGAACAACTCCGAGAACCGATTAACACCATCCACCTAAAAAGATTTTTTACTTAGCATTCTCTGCTCCAGTAAACTGTACAATGGAAAATATCCTGAAGAAATCCTAAAAATCAGAAAATGTCCTGAAGAAATCCTAAAAATCAGAAAATGTCCTGAAGAAATCCTAAAAATTAGAAAATGTCCTGAAGAAATCATAAAAATTAGAAAAAGTCCTGAAGAAAAAAAAAAGGAAAAAAGAGAGAAAATGCCCTAGTGAAAACCTGGTAAACAGGCACCTTGGTAAAAAAAAAAAATGAATCTCTGCCAAGTAGGTGAAAACCTGGTAAACAGGTGCCTCTTGTACTCAAGCACTCCATCTATCAATGCAACATTGGCATTTCCCGCTTTCAAGTATCTTTTGCTTTTGCTTGTACATATTTTCAGTCATTTTTGTGACATCATGGTTCATTGGAACCCTCATGACTTGAAACAGATCAATGTCCTAGTCTTAGGTTACTCGATAGAGCACATTAAATATCCTAAGCAGTGTCAACCAAGTCATTATTCCATCAGTGAAACCTGGTTAGCGACTCCGAGTCAGTCACCGGTCCTCTGACTACTACAGAGTTTTTATCACTGAGTTCACAAGCAAAACAACATAACAAAGAACAATTACTAAACAGTTTGAGCTATGAATGGAAAATTTTCTCTGTATGTTGTCTTTTATATTGGTTTTCGATTATTATCCCCCTGAGTAACTCGAGGAAGTCTGTATTGACTAAGAGGTGCAAGGATTGGGGGCATAATATTTTCTTTGTTTTCTACTTGTAGGAATGATCCCGATGATCTGGAAACATATAAATTAGTTGGGTGTCTGTGATAAGAGCCTTCACATTAAGGTGAAATCGCCTCACATACCTCGACTCCGCTTAATTGTATGCTACAAGGAGGTCCATGTCATTTCTTTGTCTATTTTGAGGGAATTTCTTTATGATGCAATTCAAGTCCCTACGAAATCTGTCCAAGGATATGAACAAAAAAAGGGTCATTGCGGATAAGATAACTAATATTGCACATTGAAAAAGAAAGGAACTCTACCTTGACTGTTGTGTTCGTTATGCTCAGTGATGAATCTTAAGTATTTTAAATCCAGTGACTAGGTTTAGGTTGCATTTTGCATATCATTTTGCATTTCATTCTTCATTTTAGTGAATCTAGGGTGATTTTGGTGTGATAATAATAATCTCTTTATCTTCAGAATGCGAGCTGAGAACGTCATCATTTCTTACACTAAGTGGTCTATTTATCATTATTTCTCTGATCGAGTACTTGTGTTTTGAGACGTTTAGCTGCATACATAACATTTCATATAGATTCATTCATTTTATTATTAATCATTTGTAGTCATCTTATTACATAGAAAAAAAATTAAAAAAATTTGCACTGCTCATTTTCATTCATTTATTTGCATATGAAAAGAAACAAAAACATAGACATCCATTATCATTTTTAATACATACATTCATGCTGAAAAAGAAGTGCATACATATAGAATAAAGCGTATAGAAACATCTCATAATCAAATTGACACAAGTACAATGAAGTCAAATCAGATCTCTAATATATATATATATATATATCATCTCAAGTCTAAGAGTACAAAATGATGTCCAATGACATGTACAAACTCCCATTGGAGCAAGAATCGTATAGGCTACAAAAAAAAATGGATGTGTCTACCAAAAAATATATATATATATATCCGAGCTACAAAAAGAATCATCTAGATGGCACCCTCTCCCTCATCGCCTGGTGGAGGAGGAGGAGCCTGATGCTTGGGATCCTGTCGAGGTGCTCGCGCTCCCTCTGATCTGGCCATATACTGTGAATAAGGTGGCACTTGCTGTGCAACAGGAACTACAGCACTCTACGTGGCTACATAATAAGATGCCCTACTGCTCTGGAGAAGGACCTCCTGTCGTAGAGACTCTATCTCTACTCTCGACTCTTCTCTCAAACCTGCAATCTAGTGATCACGCTCAGTCCTCACCTCGGCTAGCTGTCGGTCTCGCTCCACCAGCTGAGTCTGTGCCACTAACAACTGTGATTGTAGCTCTGCAAGACGTGCTCTCATCGACTGACCCATGTCAATCGAGGCTTTCCACCACCATCTCCACCACCATCTCCACCTGTGGCTTCGCCCTGCTCCTCTTGCCGCTGACGGACCTACCTCGGAGCTGCCCATTCCTCCTCTCCTCCACCCAACCTCATGCCTACTCTCCCAAGGGATCCACCCTCACCCCTTTGTTGTCCAATGTCAGCTTGCACTCCACTGCTACTGGCACCAGGATCACCACCAGTCCGTCGTGAAGCATCTGATCTCTGGCCCTGTCCCTGCCTATGACCCTGTCCCTGCCTATGACCCTGTCTCTATGCCTGTCCCTATGCCGGTGTGGGGGCATCATCCTCCACATCCTCGATATGAGGAGCATGCTCTCCAGGATATGTAAACCGAGGGAATGGATGCTGCTACAAATAATCCCTGTACTGGGGCAATACCCCTGCATCTGCTATATCCTCCAGGTAATCCCACCTCAACCGGGGTAAACCTGTCCACTCTTGCATAGCCAAGGCATAAGATAGCCTAGGTTCCCAACCCTGCTTCTCATCGTCTGCATACCTAGCATATGCTATAAACTCCTGTGAGATCCCTTGAGGCCAGCCATACTACCTCATCACTCATGAAATGACGAATTGCTCCACAATAGTCTGCGATCTCCCAATCAATGGGCGTGTGACAAATAGATCTCTATGCACTACCCGCTAGTCATCCCATGGCTCTAACCCTCTATATGGTCACCATACGATAGCTATCAAGTCATCGAGCTGCCGTCTCCAGTAGTTTGTCTGGCCCAGATGGGGCTGCGTGATATATCCGGCATATCTATACATGATAGGTTGTCCTGGCTCCCTACTATCTGTCACTATCGGCCGACACACGGGAAGGTGCTCCCAAGCCCACACCTATAAAATGTACACCCTAGCAGCCATGCTCCACCCCTCTCTATAAACAATCTCATGCATCTCTCAATACATGTGGGCCAGTAAGCAAGAACCCCAGCCAAGTCTCTGAGGGGACTCTATCAATCGCTCAAGCATCCAGCCCCATCCGCTCTGGAAACCCTGCTGCCCTCAGTCTGGCATCAAAAAGCACCTAATAAACCCTGCTAAGACACATGCCAGCGGATACTACTCATTGTACCTGCTCATCAGTATATCCCAACTCATAGAACAAGTCAAGATATCTGGATCCCTGAATACATTCCTCAGTGCCTGCAGTCCAGGTAACAATGTGGTATCATAGTCCACCTTATCCCCAGTGAAAGGGATACGAAGAATCCTATACATATCCTCAGGAGTGATGGTTAACTCCCCAACCAACAAATAAAAGGTATTATGTTCCGAATGAAATCGTTCTACTAACGCCATGAGCATCCCGTGGTTCACACAGATATCAAGTAACCTCATCAAATGAGCCAAGCCGCATAAATCAACATGAGCCTACTCCACCTCAAACAAATCCTGAACTAAAGCCATCGTGGGTGGATATACACATCTAAAGAGCACATGAGGTAAAGAAACCTGCAAAACCCAACAACAAGCATCAAAAAAAATTCTAAATTAGCCTGCAAGAGAAGTTAAACATCACGCAAATCCAAATAAGTTAAATACAAAACCAAAATTTCATGTTTACACTTTCAAAAATTATCACTGTTTCCCAAACAACAAAACACAGTTAAATAGAATCTCGTATGAGTCAGAAATGGCTATAGTACGAGAAAACAGCCTCAAATGACAAATTTTTATACACCACATGACAAAATGGTCTTTTAACCGGCCTATCGTACGACACAAGGGTTGCTCTCGTACGACAATTCTAATGGGTTGCAATGATAAACCACAATTTGCCAGTTTCTCATACAAGACAGGATCCTGTCTCGCACGATAAACCAAGAAACCCGACTTCAAACCCATCAAAAACGTGAAAAATACACAAAAAAATTCAAATTTGGAAACATACAGACGCTAAAGATTGATCACTTACCATTGGCTCGTAGTTTTGGGATCGATTATGTCGTCTCTACCGCTCGAATCGATGCTGACGAATAGGGACCACCATTTTTCTTCGCAGAAGGTTTTTTGAATTTTCAAACTTGGAGGGTTAAAATGAATTGAAAATGACACTTTTGTCCTATATATAGCCTAAAACCTAATTTTTCAACTTTCTCCAATGGACACAAAAATTGTACCCTTGGCTAATGTGCCTGCTCTGATTCCATTTTCGGGATCGAAATCAAACTTCGAGATCATCTTGCTAGTCAATTTCACAATTTTGACCACTTAGCACTTTTTTTCCATTAATGCTCATTCTTTCTTCAAATTGCGCTCAATTTCAATGCTGAATCTTAATTCAATTTCAATTCTACACATCCACATTTCAATTCTACCTATCAACTATACGCTCAATTTCTAATCAATCATTGCCAAATCTTCAGAAAAATCTTCAAAATCAATTTGTGCTTAAATCACTTATTTTCACCAAACAATTGCCTATAATCAACTACCCTCGCTATCTTTCGATTTCGCTCCCGAGGGGGCATACTCATGATCTTATGACTTCACATCTCACAAGTCGAGAATTTTTTTTCAAATCTTCATCAAAAGTCGAGCAAAATCTTTCTAATTAAAATCCTCATCGCTAAGGGGCATCTCAACTTCATCACTTCACATCAAGTTGAAATCTCTCGATCATCTGAATCAATCAATCGCTAGGGGCATATCAATTTCATCACTTCAAATCAAGCTGATATTTGTCTTTCATCTGAATTAATCTCTTAACATTAATCAGTTTCATCACTTCAAATCAAACTGATTATTCGTTTAAACTCAATCAAAAGTTTAAAGAGTTTCTTTGGTCATTCTAAAACTAAGCGAGTGTTCAGTATTCATTTCTTGATCAAGCTGGACAGTTTATTCTTTGCTCATCGCTTCTTGATCAATCAAGTTCAAGATCAATTTTTATCATTATTCACTGTATCTAAGATCAATCAAGTTCTAGATCAATAAGATCCACTTCTTGATCAATCAAGTTCAAGTTCGGTATCTTTGTTTTCTATCGTTCCTCAGTTCAATCAAGTTCGGGATCGGTATCACTTTAATTAGACCTCATTTAGCTTTGTCACTTCAAATCAAGCTAACACCTCACTTTTTATCTAGTTCATGATCAATCAAGTTCAGAACTAGCATCTCCTGGACATCACACATTCTTTGAATCAAAGCGCTGCTCGCACATTAATTCAAAGAGGGGCAAATGTAATACCCTAAAATTGGTCATCTAAACCATGGGCCCCTAATCTCGACAACATCACCAAGGTCCTATCCAAAGGCAATTAAATCAATCTTGAGCACATTATTAATTCCTTAATTATCAAAAATCACATGGCAAATCAACCACTCAATATTAATTAAATATTTATTTAATTAATTGAATTATTTCAAGAATAATCATTTTGATCAATTATCCCATTTTAATTTATTAAATATCTTTGCATAATTAATTAATTGATTAATTTGCCATTCAATCATGCAAAAGGATTAATTTATTACAAAGAGTTGAATTGAAACAAAACAAAAGTCAAAACAAAAAAAGAATTGAAGAGAGAGAGAAATCAAACTTGAGATATTATTTCTTTTTCTAAATTTAGAACTTGAAATCAGAAAAGCAATTTAATTGAATTGTTGAATTATTCTCTAAAATTGGAACTCAAAGCTTTTCAAAAAAAGAAGTTCAGTTGCATTAAGAAAACTCTTTTCTTGATTAAATTGAAGAATTGTCTATTTTTATCAGATGTGCATGGAATTAATTTATTATTATTTTCCAATGCAACTTGGACTTCTAATTTGAATGCATTTCAATTAAACTTATAATTGGAATCTATCTCAAGGTTAACTCAACCTGATTTCTCAATTATTTTTCAATTAATCCTAAATTGAGCTTTTTGAAATTCTTTATAAATTCAGTCTTCAACTCTCATTCCAATTCACCCCAGAGATTTTTGAGAACACGCTTGGAAATTATTATCGCGCTAATTTCGCTCTAGAGTCATTGAAATCATTGTGCTTTTTTAGATCACTTGCATCCATTTTACATTCATTATTGCTTGCATGTGTTGTTGCTTGAATTTGCTTGAATTACTCATCCATCTTGCATCCATATAGCTTAATATCATATAGATCAAATCCTTCGTCTTGGTGTAGTCTAGTCACTAGTATTGCTTATAAAAATCTGAGAGCAATCTTATACTCGCATCTTTTAGAAGGCAATTATTCGCTTTGCTATGGTCTATTTCTTATTTCTTATTGATTACTAACCATGCATATAATGACTTAATTGAAGTGTTGTGCTTGCAGCTACAGGTTCACTTTTTCACACACACAGTATGGTGTAGAGAATCGATGTTGTATTTTGAATTGTTCACATAGTTCTCGGACATCTTGGTTTTTGAAAGGTCATCCATTATCGATGATGATGGAGCTTGGAATACCATATCTACATATCAGATAGTTTAGGATAAAAGAGGCAATTTGTTTTCTAGTCACTGTGGTCATGGGACTGCTTCTATCCACTTGGTAAAGTATTTTGTTGCAGTTATAATGAACTTGTGTCCATGTGAAGATGAAGGATGAATTTCGCCGACCAAGTCAAGTCCCCACTGATAAAAGGGCTAGGATGTTGTAAATGGTTGCAGTTCCTGTGCTGGTGCATGTATCAGATTGCCATGGATCTGGCATTTAGGACACTTTTTTGCAAAATGATAAGAATCTTTTTCCATTGTCGGCCAGTAATATCCCATTCTTAGAAGCTTTTTAGCAAGAGTAGTCCCACTTGAATGTGTGCCATAGATACCTTCATGAAGCTCATGTAAAGTGGAATCAGATTCATTACGATCAAGGCAACGAAGAAGAGTACTATCTAGACCTCGACGATACAAAGTATCAGCAGTAAGGGTATAATGGACAGCTTGTCGGATAAAGTTAAGTTTTTGGTTTCAGGATAAGTCAATGGGTAGGATATTGTTCTTAAGATAATCATATATCGGTCCATACAAAGGGGAGTCTGAACTAGTCAATGCATAGATAACATGGGATTCAGAGTGGTCATAAGCTTGGGAGAACAGTTGCTCTACCAGAAACTCATAACAACTCTGTTGCTCTGGATTTTGTAGTAATGAAGTGATAGTAGCCAGTGTGTCAGCTGCTTTGTTGTTCAACCTTGGTATTTGCTTGAAGGTGATGTGTACAAAATACTGTTTGAAGTCATCCACCATTCGCTTTTATGGTAACATATTGTCATCTTTTGTCTGATAGTCATTGTTGACTTGATTGACGACTAATTGTGAATCTTTATAGACCTTTAACTTTGTGATTTTCCATTCTACGGCCATTTTGATGCCTATAACCAATGCCTCATATTCAGCCACATTATTTGTGCATGGAAACATAAGCCGATATGATCTTGGTATAGTGTGTCCTTCAGGAGTGATGAATAGAATGTCAGCACCTGAACCATGTTGTGTGTAGGATCCGTCAAAGTATAGGGTCCATTGCTTGGTAGAAATAGCAAGAACGTCTATGTCTTTAAATTCAATCTCCATAGTTTGCTTTCTTGGTAGTGGTGCTTCAACTAGTTGATCTGCAATTGCTTGTCCTTTGATAACTCTTCATTCTATGTATTGGATATCAAATTCACTGAGAATCATGACCCATTTAGCCAATCGGCCTATAAGAGCTGCCTTGCTAAGTAGATATTTGAGAGGATCAATTTTTGCCACTAGCTTAATTGTGGGTGCTAGCATATAATGTCATAATTTTTGGGAAGCAAAGACTACTGTTAGACAAGCCTTCTCAATGAATATATAATTGAGTTCATATCCATTCAATGTCCTGCTGATGTAGTATATGGCTCGTTCCTTTCCTTGTTGATCTTCTTGTGCTAATAGTGCCCCTAGTGATACATCTGTTGTTGAAATGTAGAGAATAAGTGGCTTCCTTGCTATTGGTGGTACTAGAACTGGTGGCTTCACCAGATATTTTTGATTTGATACAAGGATTCAGCACATTTGGCTTCCCATCTGAATGGCACATTCTTATGTAACAAATGATTGAATGGTAGGCTTTTGTCTGTGATTTGAGCAATGAATCGCTTGATTGATTGAAGTCATCCTTGTAGAGATCTGAGTTGGCTGATGTTCTTTGGTGGTGGCATCTCCATAATGGCTTGTACCTTTGTTGGATGCACTTCAATACCTTAAGCTGAAATTATGTAGCCTAGTAACTTGCCTGATGTAACCCCGAAGACACACTTCTTAGGATTGAGCCGGACTTGGAATTTTTCTAATCAATCAAAGATCTTTTCTAAGATGCTTAGATGTTCTACTCTGGTGAAGGATTTAGCTAGTAAATCATCCACATAGTCTTCCATGAAGGTATGCATCATGTCATGGAATATTATTGTCATGGCTCTTTGATAAGTAGCTCCTGCATTCTTTAAGCCAAAAGGCATAACATTCCAAAAGTACGCTCCCCAAGGATAGGTAAATGTTGTTCTATCTTGATCTTCTAGGGCTACTTTTATTTGATTATAGCCTAAAAAACCATCCATTAGTGAGAGCATTGCATGGCCTGTTGTGAGGTCTACAATTATGTCGATACTGGGCAAAGGAAAGTTGTCCTTTGGACAGGCTTTGTTGACATCTTTGAAATCAGTGCAAATTATGATACTGTCATCTGGTTTTGATACTGGTACTATGTTGGAAATCCATTTTGCATAATCGATGGGTTGAATGAGTCTGACATCTAATAGTTTCTTCAGTTCAGCCTTGACCATGAGTGCCACCTGTGGATTCATCTTTCGTAGTTTTTGCTTGACTGGCTTAACTCTTGGAGAGATGGACAAGTGATGCATGACTAAATGTGGATCAATTCCAGGCATATCTGCATATGACCAAGCAAAGTTAATTTGTTTTTCTTTAAAAAAATGATAAATGTTGATCTTTCCTCCTCTGTCTGAGATTCTGCCAGGTGTATGTTTTTGGTTGCTTCTATAGTACCAATGTTGATTGATTGAGTGGGCTCAATCAATATGGGTGATTGCTCATGAAAATGTGTAGGAAGAGTGTCAAGTCTCCCATCTTTAGGTGCCTTAAAAAGGTTTTCACCCTCAGATGCGTCCTTTATTTTTACTTTTTTGTGATCTAGAGCTACCATTGACTGGTTTTCAGCATCAAATCTTTTATTTGGTTCATTTTTGCGACTGAGAGACTTGGCACTCCCTTGGTTGTAGACATTGTTATCATGTTCACTAGTAGAGCCTATTTTCAGGTTAACGGTACATAGGTAGTGGATAATAGATTCATCATATGGGAAAATTGGTATATCATGTATTTCGGGTTCATCCCAGTCAATGAGGTTGGGAAAGATAAGTGGTAAGGAATTGTTTGGTGGATCAAGTTCTACTACTGTAAGTGTCAAGACAGAGATTTCATCATGATTGATTTGGGTGCTAAAGAAGTTCAGGATTCCGTCGAGGTCTTCGATGGTATCATCCTCCATATAGACTTGTTCATAATGTTTCTACTCACTTTCCTTAGCATCATAGATATTCTGTGGTCCAAATTCAGGTAGTCTAATGTCTGCGTTATGCTCTTCTTGAGAAAGGGATATTGAACTAGTATTTTTAGCGATATCTTTAGTAGCATTTGAGCAGCTACCCCATTCATATTCATTGGAATCAGTCTCAAAGTTATCATCCCAGATCTTTTCAGTGTTGTAAACAAATATGTTGTATGGTGAAAATAGATCTTTGATAATTGATACCAGTTTGATAGTTTTCGCTGATTCTATGTCGGATCCTGCTTCTACCTTTTGTATTTTCTCATATACTATTCCTCCTTGGGGAGGAGTAATGATATTAGGAGGTAGTTCTTCTTTTTTAGATATTGGTGCTTGAATATGAGCTACTACTGCAGATATGGCCTTCTTGTGATTGAGGAGTTTCTCCTAATGTTTCTTCTATTATTTACGTTCACGGTCCTTGCGGATTGTTTTTGCTAACTCAAATAGTGCTTCTTACCAGGATTCTTCTTTGTACTTCTTCTTTGCTTTCCATTGAGGTTTTGGAGTTATGCCTGGTATCTTTCTTAGTAGGAAAGTGAGTTTACAGCCCAATCCTATTTTGTCTCTACTGAGTTGTGAAGGTCTATTGGTTCAGTGACTCCTTCTTTGCATTTTCCAATAGGTCCTTTAACATTATATCCTATTTGTTGCATGATTAAGTAGCCCTTTCCATATAGGTGTGTTGGTAGAACTATGTCCAGAGCAGCTACTCTGTTATATTCTTCCTCATCTTTGTATAACCAGCTAAGGCTTTTCCTCTGATTCATGTGCTAGAGTGGCGAGTTTGATGAAGGTACCATCAAATTTGGTGATGGGTTGAGTTACCTGATGTGTTGATGTTCTAGGTAATCCATTAGATCTAGGTGATGTTGGTAAGTTGGCCAAACACATGGGTTCCAAAGAGTATTCCCCCATGCCTTGTTCTCTGATTTGCATTTTCTGCTTGAAATCTCCAGGTAATGATTCAGACTTTGCCTTCTGTAGATCTGATGTTGAGGATTTCTACTTTTGCCTATTATGGGGAACCAAACTATCCTGGGTTGTCCCCATTGCATTACAATGTTGAAATGGATTGTGATCAGCTGATATAGAAATTTCTTGTCCGTTGTAAGGAAATTTTACGCACTGGTGATACATAGAAGGCACTACTTGCATTTCATGTATCCAGGGTCGACCTAATAAAATATTGTATGTGAGGTCTATGTCTAAGACCTGGCACATAGTATCTCTTTGTATGGGGCCAACTTGAATTAGTAACATCACGGTTCCTTTAGATGACCTTTCTTCACCATCATATGCTTTTATGGTAATCTTTTTATGTGGATCAATAGACTCCTCAGAGAAGCCTAATGCATGGATAAATTTTAAGGTACATATATTAAGTCCAGCTCCTCCATCTATCAAGACTCATTTTACTCGGTGTTTATAGACGATGACTTCAATATGGAGAGGAGTGTTATGTGGATGACTTAAGGAAGTATTATCATGCTCTGAGAAGGTGAGATTATGAGGCCCTATCATATGAGTGACCATAGCTTGGAATTTGTTAGTATCTAGATCTTGAGGTACATTGGTTTCCAACAACACTTGTTCCAATATGTCTTTGTGTTTTGGTGAAAGTTTTAGCAACTCCAGAATAGATATTTGAGCAAGAGTTTTGTGTAGTTGGCTAACTAGATTATATTGAACCTTGGGTACTGTGTTTGTTGTTGACATATGTCCTTTCAAGACATATTTTTGAGCTCTAGTGGTTACGTTGATGGATTTGTGTTCATGCTGGTCCTAGATAGTGATAGCGTTTACTTGATTGTCTGTAGCTGATATGTGATTGATAGTGTTATTGTAGATGTGGTTAATACGAGCCCCACGTGTATCGTTCGAGGTTGAAGCTCCATCTTTATTGTAGTTTGGAAGAGGATTTTTAAAGGCTCCATGGTCACTGTTTGTCTTGAGACCATCCACTGTTAAATCACCTCTATCAATCATGTCTTGAACAATGTTTTTCAATCTCATGCAATTGTTCGTTTGATGCCCTTTGTTGTGATGAAAATCACAAAAGTGTGAGTCATTCCACCAAGGTGGTTTGATTTGGGGTTCATAGTTGCTGATGGCTGGTAATGAGATAATCTTGTTTGCCAAGAGTTCTCTGAATGCTGACTCCAGTGATTGTCCCAGTGGTGTGAAGACACGTTTTTGGAAATTGCTGGTGTCATCTCGTGAATTGTTATTAGGTCCTCGATTTGTGGTTTTGTTTTGAGTATCATTGGTGTTGTTTGTGTTGGGTTGACCTTGATTGGTATTCAGTGCATATGTGTTAGCGTCTGGGTTAGCACCTTTGCGGTTCTTTGTGGCTTGAGGATTTCCTGGTAATGCGAGCACTAGCTATTTATATTTTGGATCATGTGATTCATTGCCGCCTTCGTTTCCATTTTGTTTTGAGTCCAGAATCTAGATTTGTCTAAGTTGGTGTTATTTTGGTTATTGTAGTTTGATGAACTTGTTCCTTCTTTGAATAATTTGAGCATTCCTTTCTTGACACATGCTTCTTCTACTTGAAAGTTGTTTCCAATCAGTATAGTGAAAGATGGTATGCATTGCAGTTTGAGCTTGTAACTCATCTCACTATTCAAGTTATCAATGAAAATTTCCATTTTCTCCTTTTCAGGAATATCTCAAGGATATCGTGAAACCATACATCACCAACATTGAAGGAATACCATGAACATTTCATTGTTTTTCTATTTGGTGTTACAGATGTCTAGCATGGTGATAGCATGTTGAATATTGTAGGAATATTGTGTTATGAATTTGTTGACCAATTCATCAAATGATCTGACAGGAGGTGTGATCTTGGATAACCATTCCATTGTTTGTCCTCCCAAGCTTCTTGGGAACAAACTCATCAGATAAGTGTCATCATGAGAAAATTCAAGACTCATGGTATAGAATTCTCTGACATGATCACGAGGATCGCTTTTTCCATCATACTTGTCAAATTTAGGAACATCTGAGTTTGGAGGAAAAGAGATCATGTGCAATCTTATGTCAAAGGGATAAGGACAAATTTCATTTAATGAGTACCATATTGTTGTCCCTTGTTGCATATCTTGCATTTGTCTTTGCAACATTTGCATTTGTTGAGTAAGGGCAACCAAAGGTGCATTGTTTTGCCGAGGGAAGAGTTATTCCCTTGCATTAATCCTGGGTTGAAATGATGTATGGAACGGTATGTTTTGCTCAGGGATGTGTTGCTTAGGGATGTTTTGCCCTGGTGTATGTTGTTCCGGTATGTTTTGTTCAGGAATATCTTGTCCAGGGTCGCGTGCTTCCCCTTCTCATTTTCATTCTTGATATTTGTAATGTTGAGATCTTGTTCTAAACATGTCTGTGTCAAAGTCTTCAGGGAGTTTAACCCCTTTTCTTGTGAGCATGAGTAAGTATTTTTATTTGTCATTTTCCATTATTCTTTCCACAAGTTTTTGGAATGAAGCACTTTCTTGGCATTCTTGAAGAAGTTCTTCAGAAATTTCAGTATCCTCTAGATGTGGACCTTCAAAAGGATTTGATAACCTCTTATTCATACTGGATTCTGCTTGTACCTCACTTCATTTGTTTTGTTGAGAGCGGGTAACAGGCATATTAATAGAAACTTTCTATGACAAAGGGGACAAAATCCTCTTCGATATGTTGCTCTGGGGTTGGTGATTCAAATTGGGGTGTGTTGTAAGTGATGCACTCATCGAGAAAGAATGTCAGATTGATCTTTCCTCCATGGTTTATGATTTGACTGAATGCAGATTTTTGACAATATGCCCTACTCTTCAAAGGCTCTTTGTCAAATTCGTTGGATTTGTTCTGGATATAAAGTTTGACGTGATGAAGGAATTTTCGATGAGATTTGAAGAGTTGACGATTGATGTATAAAAATTTATTTCTTTTGACAAATTTGGAAAAACTTGGTTGTTGTTTCTTCAATGTGGTGTTACGATAAATATTCTTTCTTCTCAGAATATGGGCATTAGTCATGCATAAGTCATTCAATGGTTTCCTTTGAATTTTTTTGGATTTATTTGATCTTGTTTTCAAAACTCAAGTTTTACTTTATCAAAGTGAAGGTTTAGATGCCCCCTCATGACAAAGCGTGCCAAATGATATGGATAAAGTCTCCCAATATGGAAACTTGATTTGACAACCTGAGATTTTGAACAAGTGTTTTTGAGATATAATCTGTAAGATGATAAAGGACCTATTCATCACATGCGATGATGTTTCCCAATTTTGATAGGATAGATATGTTTATCGTGCGATCAGTTTTGGATTCTGGACAACTTTTGTTTTGACACGAAATTTGCTCAAGAAATAGTTTTTAACGCTTTGTTTTTGATACTCTGGTTTGATGAAAATGAAGCTGATGAAAGGCTGCTTCCAAAAAAGCTTTTTAAATTTTCAAAATTTTCCACTGTTTTGCCCCCTGTTTTTCTGGGTTTGATCATGTGCTAAAATAGAGACCGAATGCACTACAGAAATTTCTTGATGCGCTAGGGAAAAGACCCCTTGCACTAGGCTGCCCTCGATTATGCACTAACTGGTTGAGACTGTTAAAATTTGTTTTCTATTTTTTCTTAAAAGATCATGCACTAGTATGGGCCTTCCACGCGCTAACTAATAAACCTGATGCGCTAGAGATTGACTCCCATGCGCTAAGCTGGTGCTTTGACGTATTAGACTATTTTTTGGACGCGCTAACTATTTCTGATTGTTTCTAAATTTTGATGAAGCGCTACTGTGAATACTTTATGCACTAAAGATAGGCTTTGATGCGCTAAAGGATGGTTTCCAAGTGCTAAGAAGTTGCTCTTACACGCTAAACTGCCCTGTTTTGACTGTTTATATGATTTTGGTGTTTTGCCTTAGGTTTTCAATGTTGATGGATGATTTTTTGAAGTAACAAATGTAAACATTATGCAAAATACATAACCATTTTTGCCTAATCTAAACAGTAAGTGTATATTCTGTGAGGATGTGTTCAAATCCCCATTGTTTTAACAGGTTTGGTTACAATGAATACACTTCCCAAAAGACTCTTTATTCAAGGGTCATAAGTAATACCATAGCCCACTATTCTTGATACTCCATTAGCTCAAACAGTCGTGTCACCCCCTAGAGGGTGCTCATTTTTTTGCCTTTTGCCAGAAATTAACTCAAAGTGAATTGCTTCACAATTGAGTAGTTATCTTGGGAGATATATGGTGAGCGATCTTGGGAGAGGATTCTTCCCCACCCTTGCACTATAATATTACAAATGTCTGGTTACTGACTCAGCTCAAGGTTTCTATTTCTAAGGTTCGTAATCAGGCTTCTTGTTCGGTCGTCAGTGATAAAATCCCTCAGGAGGCTTCCCAACCTTTAGAACAAAGGCTTTACATATCTCGAGGATATTGGGGGAAGGCTAATCGCTGTGTGCAACCGTTGAAAAGGACTTTTGTCACTTTCCACTTTTGATTATAGTGGGTTGGAGCACTTGGCATCAAAGTCATTTCCCACTTAGGTCATTCCCTTCACACCAGCCATAAATGGCTTTAAGAGTTGATTTCAACCCCTCGGGAAGGCAGGCCTGCTAAAGGGTTTTATTTACTTGAAATACTAAAAGCATAAGAGTAGTCTGGATTTTTTATCACCCAGTTAAGGGGAGAGCATATACCTTCTACTTTCGAGACAAGGCAATCAAGTTGTTCTTTTTACCTTTCCAATCAGTGATTTTCTAAGATCTATATGGAGATGTTGTTCCACAAAAATATGGTGTTTATTTAATTTCCTCAAATTAGTGATTATCTAATCTAGGAAAAGAACCTGGTCAATAAAGCAAAACTTTGATTTGGTCAACAAAACAAAAGCGATGTGTGGTCAACAAAATAAAGCAATCAAAAGGGGAAGAACTTCCCTCTTTGATTGCAACTGACTTTTTGTGACTTAGTGTGATTCTTTACTTTTCACAAATTAAAATGAATCCTTTTATGCACCAAAGGATGGTGAAGTTCCTTTTAAGCCCTTTGCAAAAATGAGAATTTGTTTTGTTCTTTTTAGAGCCCAAATTGAGAAATTTTCTCCTAGAAAAGAAAGAAAAATTTTGCTTTGTTGTTCGTTTTACTTGCCCAAAATAAAATTGAGCTCAGTTTTATTTAAACAAGAATTAAAGAAATTTGAATTTTGCCTAACTTAGAAAAGTTAGTAAAAATTTAAACTACTTTAATTCTAGCCTAAATAGATTCAAAACCTACAATCAAATGTTAGTAATCTGCAGAAAACCAGTCAATTAGTTAGCAAAAAGGTGAATTTCATGGACTTCTACAAGTCTAAATTTTAATTTTTTGTTACAAATTAGCTCTTTGTTTGTTTGTCTGCGATGCGCTACAGAACAGACTGTACGCACTACAAGATGACTGTGATGCGCTACTCTATTTCTCTAATGCGTTGTTCTGTATTTATGATGTGCTACTCTATTTTCCTCCCATGTCGAGATCTATAGGAAAATGTTAGTGAGGATGATGTGCTAAGATAAGGATGTCATGCGCTAGATGATGAACCCCATGCGCTGAACAAAAAGCGGGATGCGCTAGATTGTTAACCAGATGCGCTAGGAAATGTTTCCCATGCACTGATTCTTGTTTCCCACGAACCTGCAAAATTGGTTAAATTCAAAAACTGATTTGATATATGAGGTCGGGCCCCATGGTGGGCACCAGAAATGTATGCAGGAAAAGTGGGTTGATAGAACTTAAAATGTGAAAAATGAAGCCTAAGGAGCCTTTCTCACACACCCACGGGACTTCTTAGTGCAAGCTATGGAGTCATGAAGTATGGCTTAGCTTCCCAAGGTTGGTTCCATGGTTCTCTATCTCACAAGGTCCCTCAAACCGATTTCTCTGCTCTCAGATCACTGAGAAAAGTGGTTTAGGGATGACAAATGCAAGAACGAGGGGTGCTTTGGTTGATTTTAAGATGAAATGCATCCTAAGTTATACATGATCCTATAAATGCAATAAACTAGTTAATAAGATGACAAGATTAGTAACAAGACTATCCTAGCATGCTATATTAGTCTATGATTAAGCTAAATGATAAGGAAAATACTCTAAACATGCATATTTAGATTAATTCCTATTTAAAAGAGAGGCTAAATGATGAGCATAAAATGAGATATTTAAGCTTGCATAGATTTGAGTATACGTGTGATGCTAAAGACTTGGATCATTAAAATGGAGGAATGAGAGCTCTATTTATAGAAAAAATAGGGCAATGGATGGCCAGGATTGAAAGATTTAATCAAGGGTTGAGTTTGAAAGTTGGGAATCCATGTTTACAATTGGCACCAATGAAATGGTGACAATTGGCAACATAGGGTTCATTGAGAGGAGATGTAAGAAGCATTAAATGCTTGAGAAGACCTCATGGTTATCTTAGGGGGTAAGGGTTATGGTTAAGCTAGGATTACCCATTGGATAAAACTTTTAGCCAAAGGATAAACTCTTGTGCAAAGGATTAAGGATAACCATGGTCAAAGCAATAAATGCTTGATGAGACCCTTGGGTTACATGGAGGTTGAGTTTAGGGAAATTCTTTAATCATGCTAGAGGGTTGAGTTAACCATTAATGGTTTGGGAGACTTTCAAAGTTAAGTGGTTGAAGCCTTTAAGGGTTTTCAAAGACTTTGAGGGTTTGAGAAGTGACTTTCCCTTGCTTAGGGATATGACAAAGTTTAGAAGATGGGTTAGGTTAATTTAGAAGTGATTAGAAGAGTCTAGAAGGGGTTAGGAATAGGGTTTAGGAAGCAAGTGGGAGGTGTATTATTTTGCAAGTGGATGGAGGGATAATAGGATTTAATTGAATAAAATAAATTTAATTCAATTTGGTTGTAATTTGGGGAAATCAAATAAATTAGATTTATTCAATTTAGGATAAACTATTTAATGAAATTTGAATTTAATTAAAAGTGGATAGAAGGGATTTAATTGAATAAAATGATTTATTCATTAAATGTCAAAAGAGGCCTAGTGAATTTAATTTAAATAAATTCAGTAATTTACTTAATTTAAATAGAGGAATGTGGGTGATTCAATTAAATTGAGAAATGAACATAAATTATTCATTTAGGAATATGGTCATTTTTATACATTGACAAAAAGGTTTTTCATTAATGGTCTTAACTCTCTTAGCAAAAGCACTTGCCACTGTCACATGGATGTAAGGTCTCTTAGGCCTTTGTGGGGCCGCGGAGACAACAACGACATTCATAGACCCTTCATTTTTGCATGAGGATGTCATGGAGGATGACTCACCCTTTACATCTCTTTTAGGAGAAGGTGCTTCAAGGAAGTCATCCAAGACTCCATCCAACATATTAAAATCATCCTTCAAGAATGTCTTATCAAACACATCAAACTCCAATAGGAAAAGATCTGATATTAGGCATTCACGTCGGGTTCACCAAAATGTAGCGGACCTGATTTGCCCCCTCCAAGATGATAAATCTTAGAAGGCAAATCTGTTTTCCGCTACCTCTTCGAACAGGCGCTAAGATGAGTTAGGGGATGACAAGTAACTACACTAACTAAAACGCATAATTACAACACATAAATGATAAATATATAAAAACTAAATTTATGAAACAGTGCAATATCAAAAGCAAGTTATACCTTCCAGATGGGGAGCTCTCGGGTTCTAGACACCAACGCAACATGTTTTACTCCATATGGCCTACAGACAAGGAAAATTCTAGAAAGTAGCCTATAGATAGTTTCCCGCATGTGAAACCTATTCGTCACTTGCACATACTGAAACAGGAGAAATTGTTGGGGCTATATAGGGGCCTGCCTCAATCAAACCCCCATTTAGGTGTTTCCACTACCACAGACAGCCTGATAGATAGATCGGAAAAATAAATTGGAACTTTGTAAAGTGGAAAGTAAATGCAAATGGAAACTAAACTTCATTTAAAAGAAGCTAACTCCTATTGCATGCAATAAATATTGGAATAATGGAATATTGGAAATAAATATCTAACAATGCAATGGACTCATTGCATGTAAAAGAAATTGGTAAAAGAGAGAGAGAGAGAGAGAGAGAGAGAGAGAGAGAGAGAGAGAGAGAATTAATATGGAGCCAAACCCCTAGTATTTGGATTCATGAGCATGACGAAGCCCACTTGATCACTTTGTTGGTAAGAAGCCACCATGAGATGATTGTAGTTTTATATTGGTAGACTGTATATCCAAGAGTGTGAAGAGAGTAGTAAGATATCAAGAGCACAATGAGAGCCAAGAGCCAAGAACCCAAAATCAGGAACCCTTCAAAATGAGATAGGAAAGGTTCTTAAACTCGGAAGAGGCACGGAGAGCTGTTATGGAAAAATGCGAGCCAAAGGACACGCATCGGCCTACATCTGACTCTACTAGATTTGAGATTTGACCAACTTTTCAGGGCATTAGCATGGTGCGCAAATGTCCCCATGTCACACTGAGGTCCATCAAAAAGTATGTCCAAAGGGGATTTGAAGGCATTTCAAGACACCTTGTCTTTCAAGCCCATGATGCCAAAATAACATAATTTTGATCATGGATTCATTATAAATGCACTAGGCATCATGTGTGAGTGTCATAAATACACTAGGCGCATTTTAGGACACTGCAAAATCAAACGCTCCTGATTAGGATGCTAAAAGGGAATAAACGAAGTATAATTAGTAAAAGAAAGTAGACACAAACTCCATTTTATTCTTTTGATTTGATTATCCCACGGTTTTATGTGTGCTCGATCTTCAATTCTAAGGATGTTAGATATGCTCCATGATCATGATTATGCAAATTGGAATTATCACAGTATGATTGTGAAAAAATGGATGAACTACATAGAAAATGGAGGGATAAAATAGAATTTGGTGAGGGGAGGGAGGATTTTTAAAATGAGGTACTTGTCCAATCCTGAAGGTACCATGTGGATTGGGATTCCAAATTTGTCTTCAAAGAGGACAAGTGGCTCAACAAGAAATGACAAGTGTCTCTGGGAAAGACAAGTCTCAAAGAGGGGAGTGACATGTGGACACATGTCTATTTGGGAGATAACCACCTAAATAATAAAGATTCTTTTCCAAATATTGAAGATATTAGGAATGTGCACACACATGTGAGGGGGGAGGTTGGAAAGGATAAGGTTGGTTTGAGTGGATAGGGTTAGTTAGAACCCATGGGTTAGGATAGGATAAGGGTTAGATGGGGGGTTTAGGTTAGGAATCATGTGGGGAAATAAGATTAATTAAATTAATTAATTAATTTTATTACTAGAAGAAAAGGACAAAAGTGAATTAAATAATCAAATCATGTGTTTGATTTATTTAATAGTGGAAGGGGTAATATTTAATTAATTAGATGATTTTGGGTTGTCAAATAATTAATTAAAAAGGGACTATAGTGTAATTAATGAAATTAATTAGCTAGAATGAGGGAACACTAATTAATTAAATAATGAATAATTATTCAATTTAAAATCATTTAGGATAGCTAAATTCAATTAATTAGATTAATCAAATTTAAGTGTCTAATTTTTACCCCTCTTTGCAGTGGAGCTAGAATAGTGTCAATGCAAAATAGTAAGACGTCAGTGAATCGAAGAAAAAGGGGAGTGAGAAAAATACCCCAAGCTATCTTAATGAAAGAATGATGGGTTAGCGATGCCCCCTCAAGAGGGTGCATGGGAAATGGAGACCCGGGCGACATCTTGACAGAAAGGTTGCCCTAGCATGGGAAGAGGACAAAAGCAAAGAAGACCAACAGGTGAAAACCACATGCAAAAAAAAGTTTGTAGGAAGAAATTAGAGAGAAAACTGCCCAAAGGGATCGAAATGATGAAAAATAGGGCTCATGAAGGCCCTATATTAGCAAATTTGGAAATTTACTACACTATGACAATGCATGAGAGACAATTAGACTACTTTAGAGCCCCTTTTGCTTTTACCTTGTGCAATCAAGAGCTTTGTGATCATTGGATGAGATGGAAGCTAGGGAGATTCTAAGGCATCGCATGGACGTGGTGGTGAGTTCTGGGTGCAGCCAATGGACAAATCATGAGGTATGTCCAAAAAAAACCTAAGCTGCAATCCCACGGTCAGAGCCAAGGGATCTTGGTAAGAAAAGGCTAGATCAGGGGGAGAAAAGAAAGGTGTTGATAATGGAGCCAACAAGAAAAGGAATAGGAAGGGAAAAGAGTCCTGACATGTTGTGTTTTTCCTGGATGTGGTGGAGAGTGGACATCTTAGTGAGATATGAGAGGTGATCTTCAGTTCTCCACGTTGCTAATGGTTTTGGAGCTGTAGAGTGGGCTCGAATCAATGTGATCGGGTTGGGACATCTAGCGCGCATGACCCATATGAGGTCCCACATGACCATGTTGATAGCACTAGCAGAGAGGTGGCGGGGTGACACTCCCACATTTCACCTACTGAGGAGAGAGATGACTATTATAAGAGAGGATGTATATCGCATCCTCAAATTACCTATCAGGGGGGTCAAAGTGATCATAGAGAGGCACCACCAGATGATTCTATATAGAGGTTGGTTGGAGCAAGGGTGTAGTTGTCACATGGGTAGCTTTTGGGTTTGATCAAGCACTATGATAGGCACCACCTGATCGCTATATTTACTTCTTTGTATGGGAACTAGTTAGTAGCTTCATTTTGCCAGATAGAGGTGGTTGATTAATTGTACTCGAGATGATCTAGGTGTGCATCGATGCGGTAGATGGGGGATAACCTATGGCTTGGGGCACTCTAGTTTTGAAAAAGCTATATAAAAATTTCCACTAGATATGTTACCACGGGGGATGTATTTTTGGATATGTGACTTTGTTATAGGTATGGGCATGGGAGCACATCGTGGTGACCCAGCCAATAGGGAGGGTGGATCAAGCAACAGATGTGCCAGTTGTATATAGTTACTGGGATGGACTGTACTATGAGGAGATAGAGGACATTGACCATTGGAGGGTCATTTTTTACAGGTTGGATGTGACCCACATTACATGGCGGCCATATATAAGCCTAGTAGGTTGGCCAAAGAATCCTCACCATATACCATATGTTATTACTCCTATATATTATTGGCAGGCAGGAGCACATGATAAAGAGATATAGACCTAATAGGGTCCAGTGGTAGTTCATTTTTGTGCAGGACACACTAGAGCCTCCTCAGAGGTTTAGGAGGATTATTAGGGAGCAGCTCATGGAGTAGGGTGACTTTTGGAGGATATACAGGACCTCATAGATCAGTGGACTCAACTAGTGCCCATAGTGTGTGATCTAAGGGCAAGGGTGGCAAACCTAGGGGTGATAGATCTTATACAACATGGTGGACACAACACTAGCTTACTGTGATCAGCAGAGTAGGATTGGCTCCATGAGGGAGAAAGAGGAGGAAGGAACACACCAAGGGCATGAGACTGGATGCCTATTAGTTGTCCTGGGCAAAGAAGAAGCAATAGGCAATAGTGTTGTGAAAGGCTAGAGGGATATTGGTGGAACCAGTTGTAGCAGTTAGGAGGAGATAGTAGAGGGTTGGTAGAGACAGGGCAGGGATAGGAGGAGAGGGGGTAGGGATGAGGACAAGAGGAGATAGGGAAGGGATAGGGACAGGAGGAGATGGGGCCCAAGTGATGGATGTGGATACTCCAAAAGCTATACTCACACCATCATAGGGAAAAGGACAAGGGGAGCACACTAAGATAGTTGCGACCCTGAGGAAAAAGGAGAGATGAGAGGGGAGAGGGATCACCAGTTCCCCCAAATCTAGCCACATGGATCCAGTCCCTCTAGGAGGTCATGACCAGGACAAAGGAGATACTACAGATAATCACCACTAAGAGAGACAACCTCCACTGAGAGAGGGACATAACTAACCAGGCATGGATACCGCTATGGGCATAGCATGATAGGCTCTTGCAAGAGAGGGACACAATGATAGCTAGGAGGGATGTCATTGAGCATGTGCAGAGGCAGCTAGAGGAGTTCATGGTTAGGTAATAGAGAGAGAGATGAGCCACGACGCTAGGTTAGGGGAAAAGGTGGAGGAGAGACCATACTAGCTGGGATGATAAAGTAGTATCTAGATGAGATAGAGGCACTCTTGCATAAGGCAAGTCGGTACATGTGTCAGTATGAGAGCATCATCCCACCAAAGCAGCACGTAACATATGTACCACCACCCCGATCTAGAGGATCCAACTCATCCCACGGCGAGGGAGCCAGCAAAAGATCAGGGAGATCCAGTCAAAGTATCGATGGACCCAGCAAGAGGACCCGCACATAGGGAAGTAGGCACAACACAGGCTCAGCATTAGGGTCTATATAGAGATCCCAAGGGTAGGATCAGGGACAGGGACCCATAGGACATGGATCGACCTAGTCACCCCAAAGCATATTCATGCAGCTTGATGCAAATGCAAATGATTATTTTTTATGTACCATAGATAGGGTGTACTCATTGATTCTTTGCACCCCATGCAATTTTTTGAGCATGTGAGGTGATCACCATTCTTTTATTCATCATTAAGAGATGTACTTATTATTTATTCATGTTGGACCATATGCTATATATATTGATACACTTGTACATATAGTCTATGACATACATTCAGAGACATATATATGATGGAGATTGACTCAGCCCCTATGTATGGTACTTTTATATTTTAGATACATGTATGTATGATTTTTGATGTATGGATGCATATGAGATGAGACACTAGCATGCTTGTAATGTAGGATGTGATGTATACATGGATGATTACACCATATGATGTAATTTATGATATGATATTGTATGATATGCATTGACGGATTTGTGATGTAGGATGGGATGGTATTATGATGTAATGATTCATGTGTATGCTTATGTGATGACATATATGTATAGATGCATAATGATATGATGTATTCATGGATGTATGGATGCATATGGTATGAAAAACATTGATCATGTGTTAACCTAGTTGTTATGCAGGACATGATGAGTGTAGGGTGATTATGATATGATTTATGTGTATGATATGACATGGATGGATGCTTTGTGAGATGAGAAATGTATGGATGCATGCTACATGATTCAAACTCTGCTATTACTATGTAGTATGAAATGTATTCCATGTAAATGAGATGTTTATGTGATGGATGATGATGCACTATGGAATGCCCAATGGATGATGTAGGATGTGATGCCAATGAATAATGTGTGAGGCATGGATTATGTGCTAACCCATGTGTGATACAGGACTACCATGATGAATAACACAAAATGATTTGGGGATATTAGGTGAGTATGGGGAGATGGATAGAAGAACCAGGGGATGTGCGCACATTCCTAGTCATGATCAAGAAGTGGAAAATAATTAAGTCAAATATAATGCAATGGGTATATGCAAATGAAAATATCATGGAGCTTGAGCTCCCTTGGAATGGGATGCAAATATAGTGAGCACTTATTTTTATTTAGAATTGCATGTGATGCACTAGGGTATGAGGAACCAAGGTGAAATTGCATGGTCAATGCATGGAATGACACAAATGAACAGACATACAAGGTTAGTCTAACACCACACAAAGTTATAGAGAACACTACAGGAAACAATGCTAGAAAAACCACAAGTAGAAGACATGTCCCAGTGTAACATGAGATAACCAAGACCTTGTGAGGGTACAACAAGGAACACATCTATAAAACATGCCAAGAAAAACCAAAACCAATAGGACCACACCCCTGGATTTGTTATTCCTAGCACACCATGATATAAAGGATCATGGTGACCAAGAGGAAACAAAACAAAGGAGCTCCAAATAGATAAACAAAAAATAAAAAATAATCAAAGCCAACATGAGTGTCATAGATATCTTTTTCCAAGGGATGACTGGCAGATGGGGATTCGAAGCTGTTTGACTAGAGGGAGGATACATCCTACACAAACTGATGATTGGGTGAGGGATTGATGAGACCAATTGACAAAAGGGACTTGATAAGAACATGATGACATAGATGTTGAAGGAAAATTGTTGAAGAACCAGCTAATGCGATATTATCTCAAAGGACGTGACTGGCACATGCATATGTACAATGACACCTATACACAAGACACTCCTATATACAACCAAACACAATGACCAAAGAGAAGAAAAAAGGAAAATACAAGACAAGAACGATACTATGTATAAAGGACCAAGAATAGAAACTATTCACACATGTCTATGGCCAAGTGGAGGGCGAGGGGATCGAATGGACATGAAATATGAATGAGGGAAGGTAGGAAACATGGTATATTTCATTGAAAAAGATGTGTGTAATGGAGATGCAGATGAAGGAAGGTAGCAACAGTTATCACGCTATGAAAAAATGGATGTGAAAAGATAAAGGATATTGGAACTACCCTTTACACATTGTCTATTTCTAGGTTTTCACCATGTGTACATGCCCAAGGCGCCACCAAAAGTGGTTTTCACCAAAAGATGAATTTATTTCTCTTTACTATTTTTTGCTATTCTATGTTTTTATTTTTTATTTTTAAATTTGTATTTTTCTAATTTTTGAATATGAGGGATACTTACCAAGGATTATTCATAGAATCTCTTCATGTAAAAATTATTAATGGGGTCATTAAGAGGCTCCCCTTCTGATGTTGATAACTGATAAGCCCCCGAACCATACTTTGTTGTTACTACAGATGGACCTAACCAGTTAGCTTCAAACTTTTATTTCTTCTCTTGATCCTACTGATTTTGTGGATTTTCTCTGAGGACTAGATCACCTATTTTGAACTCACAAGGGTGCATCCTCTTCTAATATTGTCTTTTGAGTCAAATATGATATATTATTAGATGAGAATATGCTTCCTGACGATGTTCATCAAGAATATCAATTTCAGCTAGTTTTGCCACTCTATACTCTTCATCAAAAACAAACTCTCTCAAGGATATGAGCAATGATGGTAGTTCAACCTCAATTGGTAATACTACTTCTAAACCATAGGAAAGGGAGTATGGGGTGGCTCTAGTGGGAGTTTGTATGTGGGTTTAAAAAGCCCAAATAGCGAGATTTAGATGGAGGTGCCTGTCATGACTAGTTTCATTGACAACCTTCTTGAGGATGCTTAGTAGGGTTTTATCGGTTGCCTCAGCCTGGTTGTTTTCTTGAGAATAATATGGAGTAGACCAATGATTTTGGATGTGGAATATGGAATAGAGATCATATATATATTGGTTTTTTAATATAGTTCCATTATTAATAATGATGGTGAAGGTAATTCTATAGCGGCAAATGATGTGATACAGGATAAACTTGGACACCAATGGTGAGGATGAGAGGAATTGCTTCGACCCACTTGGTGAAGTATTTAGTAGCTATAATGATAAACTTGTGTCCATCTGAGAAAGGACGATGGATCTTACCAACAAGGTTCAAGCCCCATATAGAGAAAGGCCATGGTGTTGTAATCTGTTGCAAAACTTGTACTCGAACATGGATCAGGTCTCCATGTTTTTGATAGGGCACACACTTTTAGAAAAATTCACAATAGTCATGTTCTATGGTGGGCCAATAATATCCCACTCTTAAAAGTTGTTTGGCAAGAACATATCCACTCATATGATCACCACAAGTTCCAACATGCACTTCTTTCATTGTAAGATTTACTTCATTCAAATGTAAACATCTAGCGAGAATGTTATGGTAGTCGTGACAATATAGATTGTCTCCTATAAGGGTGAATCAGGCACAACAATTTAAATCATTATGGGATATGTTAGGTGGAATGGTACCATCTTTAATTTATGCATGTATGACATGGTACTAGGGTGATTGGGGTCCAATGAAATTGCACACCATTTCTATGTGTGATGTTTCAAATGTTGGTTGGAGAAGTTGCTCAACCAAGGACTCATATTTAGGGCTATCTAATTTCATAGTGAGAAGAGACCCAATGGTGGCCATAACATCAACTACTTTATTCTGAGCCCTAGGGATCTAATCAAATATGATGCTCTGAAAGTTCTATTTGAGGTCGCTGACCATTATTTGAATTGGGGGAGTTTATCATCTTTAGTTTGATACTCATCATTCACCTATCAAATGACTAATTGTGAATCTCCATAGATGAGGATATCCATGATGTTCCACTAAATAGTTATCTTGAAATCGATGATGAGTCCTTCATATTTAGTAATATTATTGGTACATGGAAAAGACAACTTGAATGATTTGGGAATAAGATCCCCTTGAGGGGTGATAAATACAAAACCTACCCCCACTCCCTTCTGTGTATGAGAACCATCAAAATAAAGCTTCCAAGGGGGTTGTGTTGTGATTGTGCAAACATATTCATCTGGGAAATCTGTGACCAAGGGGTAAGCATCAACCAAGGGTATTTATGCTTACTAGTCTACAATGACCTATCCTTTGATGGAATTTTTGTCCACATACTAAATATCGAATTCACTAAGTAACATGACCCACTTAGCCATACGACCAGTGAGGGTCATCTTGGACAATAGGTACTTCAAGGGATGAATCTTGCAAATGAGCTTGACCATATAACTTAACATGTAATGTCAGAGCTTTTGCAAGCAAAATACAACAACTAAACATGATTTTTCCATAGGAGAATAATTAAGCTCGTAGCCCACTAAGATCTAACTAATTTAGTAAATTTCTCATTCTAATCGTGCTCATCATGTTGAGTGAGAAGTACCCCCACAACAATTGGAGTAACTAAAATATACAGGATTAAAGGTTGACCTGGGATGGGTGGTATTAAGATTGGGGGATGAGCCATATATTCCTTTACCTTATCAAATGCTTGCTAACATTGGGCATCCCACTTAAATTCTACATCTTTTTTGAGAAGATGAGTAAATGGCTAACACTTATCTGCAAGTTGAGCAATAAAACATTTGATGAATTCTAAATTTACTTGTAGGCTTTACAAATTATTCAATATTCTGGGAGGAGGCATCTCCAAGATGCTTTGACATTCTTGGGATCAACCTCAATATCATGCCTATAAACAATGAATCCTAGGAGCTTACGTAATGTAACTCTGAGCACGCACTTTTTGGGATTCAGGTGCAACTTATTATTAGCTAGGTGTTTGAATATTTGCCCACAGATAGATGGATGCACTACTCTTGTCTTTGATTTACCCAGTATGTCATCCACATAATCTTCTATTATCTTGTGCATAAGGTCACAAAAAATTACTATCATTACATGTTGATGGGTGGCACATGCATTCTTGACACCAAAAGCCATGACCTAGTAACAAAAAGCACCCCACGGACTAGTAAACATTATCTTATGTCGATCATCTTATGATATCTTTATTTGGATATACCTATAAAATCCATCCATGAGAGAGAACTCTATACCCTTCTATCGAATCAACAATAATGTCGCTAGTGGAAAATGGAAAATCATATTTAGGACATGCTTTATTGAGATCCCTGAAATTTGTACATACTCTGATGGCAACATAACGCTTAGAGACAGGTACTATATTGAAGGTCCATTCTAAGTAATAAATTTGTTGGATGAACTTGACCTTTAAGAGATTTTCCAACTCTGTTTTGACCAACAGTGTGACTCTAGGATTCATCTTACATGGTTTTTGTTTAACTAGCTTGGCATTTGGATCCACTTCCAAGTGATGAACTACAAGTTTAGGATCAAGACTGGGCATTTCTACATAATACCATGCAAAGTTGATGGGCCACTTATGAAGTATCTTAGAGAAAACCTAAAATTCATTGTCAGACAAAGAAGAAGCTACAAGACTGATATGTGGGTTGTCAATAATACCCAAATTTATCTCTTTGGTTTGATCTATGAGGATTGGTGATATTTTAGGAACATGTGTATCAATGAAGGGGAGAAGGGAGTCCTCATCCTTTGGCACCTTAGAGAGGTTTTCACCAAAAGATACACCCATTATTTTTACTATTTTATGGTCTATAGGTTCCTTAGAATGGTTTTCACCTTGAGTCTCTTGATCTTTTAATTCTTTTTCACTTTTGCAATTAAGCATCTCATCTTCCCCAAAGTAATCTTAGTTGTGTTCTACTCAAGATGATAGTATGCTGCACACTCAACTGCCCCTAGGAATTACAGGAGCGTCATATAATTTGGAACATGTCTAGGTGTGCAACAGTTTGGCCCCAATAAATGAGTTCTAGGTGGTGAAGTGGGAGGTCAATTAGGAGAATGGATGTGTCAAATAGGGTGGATGTGCCAAAGGTTGAGGATCTATCTATATCATTGTATGCTTGTTTGACAACCTCCTCGGGCATGTCTTTGATATTGAGTGAAATATTTTTGTTATTTCTGGAAGTGCCAACTGAAGTTGAAGCTTCATGAGAGGGAGATCCAAAACCAAGCCCTTGATGACAAATATTAGGAGTTGGATCAATAGGTCTTTTGATTCCATTTATATTCTTGTCCTTGTCCTCTGCATTGATAATCCCATTTCTTGCTAGCCAATTTGTGAGCCATGGGATATTTCTCTTTAAAATGATTGAGGTGAATATCATTATCCAAGGAGACATCTCTAAAGAGCCATTGGTTGATAGATCCTTCTATAACCTCATGGTTGAGATCACCATGGGATTGGAATGTGGTGGAGCCACATTTGCGGACCACTAGTTATTTCTTCTTCTTCTCTTTAGTGGGCTTCCCATGAGCATGGGGATCAAGAGGCAGAGCGCCAACTGTAAAAGTTCCTTGTAGGGTGTATTTGCCACAACTAATGTCATTCATCTTGAGATGGGATAAGTTGGATGAGATGGACGTCTTCTCCTTGACAATGGCGAGTATGGAATTAGGGTCAACATGTGAGGATGATGCAGTATCTTACAAGTTTCTGATGTTGATACCTAGGCAATTATGTGAACATTGAGAGGAAGCCTCGAGAGCATGATAGTACTCAAATGGCTGGGCATCACCACAAATCATGATTTTACAGCCTTGATATAGAAATTTGAGTCACTAATGGTAGGTGTTAGGGATGGCCAGCATGGTATGGATCCATGGGTGACCGAGGAGTATATTGAATGGAAAATTAAGATCAATGACATGGAACAACATGCTTTGTGTCACGAGGCCCACCTAAATAGGGAGATTAATCATCCCTAATGAACTTCTTTCAGCATTATCCTATGTTTTGATGGTGATGCATTAGTTGTTCATGCCCATGATAGTGTACTCCACTTGAGTAACAAATTTCAATATGCAAAGGTTCAGGGAAAAACCATTATCAATCAGAACTCATTTCACCTTATAGCATTTAACGATGGCCTCAATATTGAGTGGGGAAATATGATCAGGATATGAGGCTATGGCATCAGAATGCGTGAAACTAAGGTGATATGTGGAAGACAAATGAGCTACCATAGCTTGAAATTGTATAGGATCTATATTGTTGGGAACATGAACCTCTTGTAACGTTTGAATAAGGATCTCATGATGAGTAGTTGAGGTTTAAGAAAGTCTAGGGTTGAAATATATGCATGAATTTCCCTAAATGTTGAAGTATTTTATAATGCATGGAAACGGACACTATTGGGGTAGCACCAAGTGTGGGAGCCCCAAGGACTAACATACAAGCTCTCTTAGTGGTCACTGCACATTGAGTATCAACTCCCTTGACACCAATCATGTTGACATGATCATCTACCTAAGTAATGCAACCTATTGTACTACCATAATCAAATGGCACGTTATTGTAATTAACATTGTTGGTAGTATGAGCTGGACCAACGTTGGAATTACTAGCCTCTCCCTGATGCTTAGGAAGAGAATTCTTATACATACCTAGATTGGCATTGGGTGACTTTCCTGTGGTAGGGCCAACCATGATTTTACCCTGATTGATCAGATCTTCGACTAGGTGTTTAAGTTTCATACATTTATTCATATCGTGACCCTTAATGAAATGATAAGAGAAATTTTTTATCCTTGTATTGGTCAGGCTTAGGTTTGGACTCATCAAATGGTTGCGTTTGTGGATACACAACCATATTATGTAGCTTCATGCATTTGAAAGTTACAGATCTAATGGTTCTACCATGGGCATGAATTAATGTTGAGGGCCATTGTGACATGCTTGACACGGAGGAGCCTGGGGCATGGTGATCGGATTGGTCCTATTAGCCTATGCATTTTGTGTTTGCGCTTGTGGATGTTGATAAGCCTGAGGGGGGTATTGACATGGATTGTCACTGAAGGATTGATATATGACTGTTGTGGGGTATTAGTGTATGTTTGTGAGGGTGGTGTCTTTGCAGCCACAATCATTTGTATTGTCTTTGAATCAGTGACCCCATCACCTACAACATTCTTTTTTTTCTCTCAAATAAACTTTATCATTACTAGTCTTGTTGGAATACTCTGTGTAGAGTTTGATAATTCCTTCATTAATCAAAGCCTTTTCTACCAATAGTCCTTTAGACATGATGTCTTTGAAAGTGCTTGCACAATTCAACCATATGTGATATGCAAGCTTTAGGTAAAGATTACTAATGAACATCGGGACCAATTGAGTATCTAGAATTGTACATGAGAGGCAACCAGCGAGAGCTCTTGACCTTTGGATTTAGTCTATGAGACTTTCACCCCCTTTATACTTGGTCTAACAAAGGTCAAGCATAGAGACATAATTCTCTATATTGTAGTGATAATGAGCTACAAAACACTTTGACAAGTCCATGAAGGTATTAATAGTGTTGAATGGCAACTTGGAAAACCATTCCAGAGAGGTTTTATTGAGACTTTTAGGGAATAACCATAGAAGATAGTTGTCACACCAAGACACTTCCTAACAATCCATATATAATTCCTTGATGTGATGATGTGGATTACCATTCCCTTTATATTTATCAAATTTTGGTGTTTCAAAGTGTTTGGGGAAGGGAATTGCCATTATTGACTTTTCAAATGGGTAAGGAAAAAGCTCATTGAATTTGAAAACTCGCTCAAAGATATTATATTGCAATGCTTTGAGAGCTACCTTCATTTCTTCCCATTCAGTATTGATGAGAAATAGATTAGGGGACGATGTAGCAGATTGATAATGCAGTACCTAATGTGCCACTTAATATGAATGACTAAAGTTGGACTGTTGTGGCGGGTTTTGATAATTTTGTTGCATTTTTATATGCACAGATATGTTGTTGGACAAGTGGTTGTTGTTGATATTGGGGTGGTTGTGGGTATGTCACAACATTCCATTGAGGAGTGATATGTTGTTATTGATACTGCACATTGGGAAACTGTTGGACTTGAGGGGTTCCACCTTGAAGATAATTATCCCTAGTATAATTAGGAATTGATAAACATTCATCACAACATAAGATGAAGGTGGTGATTGCAAGTATCTAAATCGTGGATGCGAGACAACGAGTTGCAAATTCACTTGTGGTTGATATTGTGAGTCATTGATGACTAGTGGCATGGATGATGAGGGCATTGTGTAACTAATGTCCCCAATGATAGCCTATATGATAGGTAGTGGTGGATAACCTAGCATTCCAGTGGTCTATGTTGGTGCTTGTGTGGAAGGCACATTTATAGGTCTAGTGACCAGATTAGCAAAAGGTGTAATATGCACCACACTAGAAATTATGGGCATTTGAGCTATCGTACGAAGTGATGCAATAAGTTGCATAAATGGCACATTAATAGGTGCATTATAGATACCTCCTCCTAAGAGTGGAGGTAGTGCAAGCCCTGATGAGTTAGCATAAAATGGTTAATAATGTTGTCCAAGGGTACCCATAGGTGGTAATTCGATTGATATAAGTTGGGCACTCTACTATGGTGTGGTTGTTGGAATTTGGGTTTGTTGTGGAGTAGGGAATGATGATGAAGGTTGTTATGGAGGGATATGTTGTTGAGGAGGTTCCTATGGACTAGCGGTCACAGGTGTATCAAGTAATGCAATAGTCATACCTTGGGCAACCATGTTTGCAAAGATGAGACTTTTGGGACTCTTAATGATCTCATCGACCAATTGGGCATTATCTAGATTTGTAAGGAACCTATCAACTAGATTATCTTGGCTATATGTCTTGTCAATTTGATTAACCATGGCATCATCAGAGACAATCAGATTAAGTAGATCATAACTGATAGAAATTTTTCTTAACACGATAGGGTTGACGCCCAAATTAGGATTCAATTGTTGGTCAGGAAATCTTACTCCAAAATAAGAAGGTTGGTTTTCCATAGCTTGTTGAGATTAAGATCGATTGGTAACGGGCATGAATCACAAGATGAGATGATGAGGTGATAAGAACACAAAATTAAAGTCAAGGACTAGATTAATTGCTTGATTTGATCAATACTGACAAGAAGAAGGACAAATCGATTAGGGAATTGATACTCAAATCACAATTGGATGATATCTGAATGAAGCAATGCAACACTAAAGTTACTCAAGAGGATACACTCAAGCAACAAGATAGATCAAAGTGAATCAAACCTTTGGCTTGAGGTGATAAGACCACAATGAAACAAGAGATAAAACTCTAAACATGATAGAGTCAGACAAAAATAATTGTCACATAAAAGATGTAGACCATATTACAATTTGGGAAAAATGAGACCAAAAGGATCGATTGTTTGTTTTGATTAGTTCATGATAAAAGATGATGAAAGACTGAATCAAAGGACCAACTTGTAATACCCTAAAAATGGTCATCTAAACCATAGACCTCCTAGTCTCAACAACATCACCAAGGTCCTAACCAAAGGCAATTAAATTAATCTTGAGCACACAATTAATTTCTTAAATCATCAATGTCACGTGGCAAATTAATCACTCTGAATTAATCAAATAAATATTTAATTAATTGATCATTTCAAGTAAATAATTTTTAAACAATTATCCTATTTATTTTATTAAATATCTTAATATATTTAATTAAATAAATCAATTTGCCATTAAATCATCAGAAAATTAATTAATTGGAAAAAATAATTAAAAATTGAAGGAAAAATCTCAGAAAGAAATTAAAACAATTAAATAAAAAAAATTGAATGATAGAGAATAAATCAGTTTTTTTCTAATTTTATCTTAATTTTAGTTCAATTTCCTTTAAAACTGAGAAAAGCAGCCAATCACATCAATTCACTTGGATTGTGCTTCTTCTTGAAAAATCTTGACCGCTCATCATCATTTGATCTCAGCCGTTGGTTTCTTTTTGAATTTTCTATAAATTCAGGCTCTCATCTCCCATTCAAGGATCCTAGAGAATATATTGTTATCATGTTGTTTTTTCTCTAGGCTCACTAAAATTTCACATTGAGATATTACATATTAGTTATTGCATCCTTATTAAATCATCTAGCTTAATATTGCTTAAATCCTATTAGATTAATCATGCATATCTAGCTTAAATCTTGCATTCATCTAGCTTGATCTTGCATCCATTTTGCTCAATTCATGCTCATACAGATTAAATCCTTCATTTAGGTGTTGTCTAGTCACTGGTATTGCATATGAAATCTAAGAGAAAGATTAAACTCGCATCTACTAGAAGGCAATATGTTGCTTTGTAATGGTTTATTGTTCATTATTGATTATTGATTTACTAACCATGCATCTAATGAATTAATTGAAGTGTTGTGTATTCAGATACAAGTTACAAATATAGGTCCACTTTTCACACACATTTTTGGTGCCCACTGTGGGGCACAGAATTCAATCCTTCGGCCTCAAACTCAATTTTTTATCTTTCAGTTCTCGTCCGTACAACCTTTGCTAAATATCATATGAGTATATGTCCTTCATCATATGACATTCTATCAAGACCTTTCTTTAAGCATGTGGTTCTGCTAGAATACTCATACAAGTTTATGCTGTGATTATTTGACTCTGTTTTTTGTCATTCGGGCTATGAGAATACTTGTACGGGAAGGTATACTCTGTCATACGAATTTATGTTTTCTCATTTCAAAAACAGCGTACTTTCCAGGGGTTTTTTTTCATGAATTGAATTTGGATTTTGTGAACACTGACGCTAACCCTGGTTTGTCTTCTGTCTACCTAAGATTTTTATAGCTTGATTGATTTTCTGCAGAACACTTGTCAAAGAATCTATCAATCGAACATACCCCTATGAAAGAATCAAAAGCAAAATGACTACTGATGTGTTGTTTTGCAGGTTGCCTAAAAAGAGAATCGACCAAACATCATGTATTCTTTAAAGTTCAATTTTTTTAGGCACTTAAATTTCTATCTGGTTAATGAACAAATTTGTCTTTTGTGCTTGAAGAAAAATCTAAGAGGTAGGAGAGTATGCTCTTGTCTTGTACAAACAATCTGAAATCTAGACCCTCGAAGCTTTTTCTAAGTTTTGAGATTTGTATACCTTTAATGACCCTGTCATAGTGGGAAAAAGTAATCACCCTACGAGAACAACCCAAGTGAATACAACTGGACCTGAGCATTCCAACTCACTATAATAAATAGGCCTTTGGTGATTAAAGTCTCAAAGGACAGGATTATTTGAGTTTTCTCTTTGAGATCTCTCATATCGGGCATTTTGTAGGGCCTCGTAGTCTCAATCACATTTACGTGACTATAGCTTGTTTTGGTACCTTGTTAGGATATAGGCCTCAATCATGATTGCGTGACTTCAATGGGTAATTTCAAATAGAATTCCTGACTAAGAACTATAAGATAGAAGCTACCTGATTCACCTCCAAAAGGGGGATAATCTTTGTGCAAGAGAGATGGTAACTCTTCCAAGACACTTGTCATATCATGCCCCCAAATTAGCATTTAGATTCATCTAATATGGCATTGAGAATCCATTGCGTAAGACTCATGGATCGTATTCTGATTAGCTATTGGGTGTGTACCTAAGTCAGCAAGCAAATCTTTTCTTCTCTAAGCCAAATTTCATAGGGTTGGCGTGTTATTCTTGAAGTAATTATACATCTTGCATGTTTACTATGTTTTCATCCCCTAATACTGAAACTGAAAAATTGAAACTAGAGAAAACAAATCAAAAAAATCAAAACTTTGTCGGTGTCCAAAATTGGTCTTTGTTAGTCATCGAAATATTAGTCCTTATCAAAAATTGGTTTTTATTAGTCATTGAAACTCCATCTATCAGAATCTTGTCTTTGTTTAATCCTCTATTGTACGAGTCTGCTGAATTGTTGTTCTACTACATACCTATTGTTGTACGAGTCTTCATTGCTCTTAATAGTTTGTCATCTAACTCTGCTAAAACTGTCGTACGAGTCTGAAGAACTATCGTCTGGCCTTTTACAGTCTATCGTATGAATATACATCACATTCAGTAGATTATCGTCTGGAGTCTACCCAACTATCATATGAAATTAGGCAGCAACTCATATGAACAACTGTCTTTATCATCTGAAAACAGCTAAACTATCATCTGGGTTTGAAAACTCTGTCATACAAATTCCTGATTGTGTCAGTCAAAATAGTCAAATTTTCCCAAATCAATCTATAGCGAGCATAAAACTGGTCATCATAATTATGAGCATAAATAATCTTGATATTGTACCCCTAGTGTTGTATTGCACGATTTTGTCAATCATCTCTCAGCTAGTTCAATCAACTACTTATCAAACCTAAGCTAACTTAGATAATGTCTTATATAGGATAGATCATTCTTGAAACCAGACCAGATCTTAGTTACTTCTCTCAAATCACTACGTTAAATGAACAACTAGCTTCAATTTGATCTTGACTTCTGCAGCACATCTAGCTCTCGGTCCCATCAGTTGTAAATACCTGTTCAAACTAGAAGCTCTTCTAAAAACTCTAACAAAAGTAGGAAGCCCATGGCTACCTTGGCTCAACAAATTCAAGATCTCAAGAGAGAAATATATGACATTCAAGCCCAGCAACAAGGTTCAATGACACCTCTTGAGATAAAATTTCATGATATTAAGAACGCCAGACTTCAAGAAATGCTAAAACAATTACATAAGGTGGAACAAGAAGTAATTGAAAATCAAAAGTCAAATCTCATACAAGATCACAAGCCATCTTCACCAAGACAAAAAGACATCTATGTTAGGACCCGGAAGGCAACTGAGAGGGGGGGTGAATAAGTTGTCAATTAATTTCAACCCAAATATAACTTAATCAAACTTGGTGCATAATACCGGTAAACCAAACTTAATGTCGGTTGATAGATTAGCAATTAGTAATAATACCGATGAAGCTTAATGCATAAGACAGAAAGAGAAACAACATCCATAACGCATAACATAGAGATTTGTATGTGGAAACCCTATAAGGGAAAAAACTACGGTGGGAAAACTTACCCACAATTAGATGATAATACTACAAATAGTATGTGTATACAAATGGGGTCCACACATGCAGAAAGGCCAACCGCCTAGAGCTCACTACTCAATCACAAAATAGGAGTCACACTGACTACAATTGGATGGTTAAATCCAATGATAATGTACTACTCAAAATAGCTAGATTCAGTACCGGTAAAGCTCTGATAATCACCTTCTAACCTTCCTTGAACCTTCTCTATGTTCTGCTCATATGATCTTCAATATTTGCACATACCATATTACAATACCATAACCATATATTGTTACTTCTCCACTTTCTCTGTTACTTTTTTTTTATCTCATCAATTGAGATCTTACATATATACCAAAACCTAAGACCAAATGTGTAGGTCGGCTTACTAAGAATATTACAATAAAATCAATTACAAATAAGTCAAGATGTGATGCATCATGTCGGCTCAATACATTTACAACAATATCCAATTAATAAATCATCTTCATAATGTGTCATGCTGATCTAGAATAGATAATGCATAGCGGTCCATTAACCTAGACCAATTTGCAAGTAACAACAAATATATCAACCCGATTAGACCATTTACCAAAATAACAAAACCAAGTATCCAAACCATCTCTTTGACATAACCAAGTGATCTCCAGATGATAACAAGTCATCCTTAGTTTCGGTGAACAAAATAACCTGTCAGTGAACAATATATCGGTGACTGTGCATAATTCACTAAACATGTCGGTGAGCACAATGTGTCAGTTCAACATAACCAAAGATCTCCAGAAGGATAAGTGTTGATATCAATGACAAAACTAATGCAACACATCCATAATACCAACAATCTCCCCCTTTGGCATTGATGGCAACACAAGATGGAAAAACATCTAAGTGCCAAAACAAAATGCCAAAAACCAACAATCTCCAGAATAGATTAATACAAGAAATCAAAATCTCTCCCCCAATGAATAATCTCACTCCAAAGGATAATGTTTCCTATATACAAATTTTTTCCATAGATATCTCTCCCCCTTTGACATAAAATGCCAAAGCAATACAAATACAAGAACATACTGTCAACTCATAAAACCAATTATAATAACCAATTGTTATAACCAACTACTCCCCCTAAGAAGTAGCTCTCCTCCATCAAAGCTGGAAAAAAGGTTTCTTTGTTAATTCTACTGGTTTGATGCCAATCATCAATTGTCTAAGTCTCTACTAGTGAGGGTATTACCCCAAGATGCTCTCTGAGATATTCAAAAGTTTCCTTAGGCAAAGGTTTAGTAAAGATATCTACAATCTACTCTTTAGTATTCACATAAACCAATCTTACTTCTTTTGCTTCAACATTCTCTTTCAGAAAATTATATTTCATAGAAACATGTTTAGTTTTAGAGTGAAATACCAGATTCTTTGATATATCAATTGTTGTTGAATTATCACAATAAATGATTATAGGTTCCTTGCATTTTACCTTCATGTCCTTCAACATTTTCTTAATCCATAATACCTAAGTACAATTAGTTGTTGCTACAACATATTCTGATTATGTTGTTGCTAGTGATGTACAACTATGTTTCTTGCTCAACCATGAAATCTATCTGCTACCAAGAAAGAATGCTTCACCAATGGTTCTCTTTCTATCATCTACATCTCCTACCCAATTTGCATCGGTATATGCACATAATTCAAAATTATCATCTGTAGGATACCATAAACCAAGATTTGTTGTGCCTTGTAGATACCGAAAAATCCTTTTTACTATTGATTCATGATTTTCTTTAGGATTACTCTGAAATATTGAAACAATACATACTACATTCATTATATCAGGTCTTGTTTGTGTCAAATACAGTAAACCTCCAATCATAGATTTATATCTTGTCAGATTAACAAGAGCTGAATCATCCTTCAATGTCAATTTATCAGTTGTAGTCATAGGAGTACTTACTAGTTTGGAATTTTCCATACCAAATTTATTCAACAGTTCCTTCAAGTATTTTGTTTGACATATGAATATACCTTTATCAGTCTGTGAAATCAACAATCCTAAAAAGAATTTTATCTCCCGAATCATAGACATTTCAAATTCTTCCTACATCTTATTAGCAAAGTATTTACATAATCCATCTTCTCCTCCAAAAATGATATCATCAACAAAAATTTCAATAACCAAGATGTCATCATTAGTCACTTTGAAATATAAGCTATTGTTAGCATTACCTTTAGTGTAACCAAGCTTCAATAGATATTTGTCTAATCTAGCATACCAAGCTCTAGGAGCTTGCTTCAATCCATACAAATCTTTCCTTAATCTGCAAACCATATCTTCATTATTTGTCAATGAAAATCCAACAAGTTGTTCACTGTAAACTTCCTCTTCAATATCACCGTTCAAAAATGCACATTTTACATCCATCTGATATACTTTATAGTTCTTGTGAGCTTTAAATGCAAGAAATAATCTGACTGCCTCAATTCTAGCTATCGGTGCAAAGGTTTCATTATAATCAATTCCATCTTTCTGTGAATATCCTTTACACATTGAGCTTGTTTTGTTTCTAATTACCTTACCATCTTCATTAAGTTTATTTCTGAATACCCATTTAGTTCCAATTACATTTTTGTCTTTAGGTCAAGGAACTAATGTCCATGTATTATTCTTTTCAATTTGTTCTAATTCATCTTCCATTACTTTAATCCAATGTTTATCTTCACATGCCTCAATAACAGATGTCAATTCAATTTGAGAAATTAAACATACCTCTTCATTTGCTAGTCTTCCTCTTATCATAATACCTTGATACTTATTCCTAATTATCTGACTTTCAAAGTGATTAAGTCTTACATACCTGGGTGTGTTCACTTGTTATTGTTGTTCAGTCACTGTGGAATTCTCTGATGATGCCAGTGTGACTGGATCCATATTCTATACTGGTGCACTCTGTATAGGTTCATTTATGATCATCTCAACTGCCAATTCAGAATCTATAGACCTTGAATTTCCTCTAAAGTGTTCATCTATCTTCACATTAGCATACTCAATGATTTTCTGCAATCTTTTATGAAAACATCTATATGCCTTGCTCTTAGATGAATAACCAAGAAATATTCCTTCATCACTTCTAGGATCAAATTTACCAACATACTCATCTCTCCTAATATAACATTTTCTTCTAGATATTCTAAAGTATTTAAGAGTAGGTGTATTACCAAACCATAGTTCATCAGGGGTCTTACCGGTTTCACCTTTGATGTGAACTCTATTAAAAGTGTAAACCGATGTATTCATTGCTTCTCTCCTATACCAATGAGGTAGATTTGCTTCCAATATCATGCTTCTAGCTGCATCTAGAATAGTTCTATTCTTCCTTCCCACAATTCCATTTTGCTAAGGTGTCTAGGGTGCTGATAGTCATCTTCTGATTCCATTCACTTCACAAAATATATTAAACTCCTTAGATGTAAATTCTCCTCCTTGATCAGATCTTAAACATTTGATTTTCTTACCGGTTTCATTCTCTACCATTGCCTTGAACAGTTTGAATTTTCCAAAACCTTTTGATTTCTCCCTGAGAAAAGTAACCCAACACATTCTAGAATAATCATCAATAATTAGCATAAAATATCTATCTCCCTGTAGACTTCTTGTTCTTGTCGGACCACACAAGTCAGTATGAATTGAATCAAGAACATTATTGGATTTCTTAGAAATACTCTTAAAATTTGTTCTAACTTGCTTTCCCATTTGACATTCCTTACATATCGGGTTATGAGGTTTCACAATCTTAGGTAAATCCCTTACTGCCTTAGTTGAACTAATCTTTACAATGCAATCAAAATTCACATGATTCTCTTATGCCATAACAAACTTTGATCAATATGTGCAATCAAGCATGTCTTCTCACTGTTATTCAAATGAAAGATATTACCTCTAGTCTGATTACTGGTTGCAATCTTCAATCAAGTTCTATTCATGATTTTGTATTTACCATTCTTGAATTGTAACTGAAAATCCTTTTCAACTAATTGACCAACACTCAAAATATTATTCTTCAAACCTTCAACATAATAAACATTGTCAATATTGTGCTTACCATCAAAAGATATAGTGCCTTTTCCTTTGATCAAACAAGCTTTATCATCCCCAAATCTTACTAGACCTCCACTATATTCCTGAAAAGATAAGAATTTACTTTTATCACCAGTCATATAATGTGAACATCCAGAATCTATAATCTATTCATCTTTTTCTTCAATTTTAGCTGCCAGGGCCTTCTCTACTAGTTAAACAGTAGGTGTCAGTTGATCTTCTTTTATTGCAAAAAAAGCACATCCATTGTCTGTCAGTTCTTCATTAGAATCATCAGTAACTCCTTCATCAAAATAGTAACATGATTTGTCTCTGTTCTTCTTAATTCTGTATCTCTGATATGCAGGGTTGGGCTTATATGTCCTTTTAGCTTCTTCTCTCAATCTTGCATGTCTATCAGGACATCTAGATGCCATATGACCAAATTTATTGTAGTTAGTTAAAACATTTAAATAGTTCTTTACCTTCATACTTACTTCCAATAGGACCTTTAGGCATTTTCCTTCCAAATAGTGCTTCAAGTTCTTCCAATTCTTCCATTTGCTTTCTGATATCTTCAAGTTCTTTTGCATAAAGTTCTTTCCAATCAGACTTCTCAGATGATGATGATGATGATGTTGCAGATGATGATGCTTTGAAGACCAAATCTTTTTTAATTGTAGAAACAAGACGAAATTCCTCAAGCTCAGATGCTGAAAGTTTTCCAACCAAGGTATCTCTAGATACTGATGTATTAGGCATTGTTCTCAGCTCATTAATAGCAGTTACTTTCTTTTTGTATGTCAGTGGCAAAGCTCTTAAAACTTTAGCAATAATTTCATCTTCACTTAAGGATCCTCCACAACACTGTATTCCCAAAATAATTTCATTCTCTTTCCATAAAAGCGAAAATTCTTTCATCTTCTTCCATTTTTAAATTTTCATACCTGACCCGGAAGCATTCCAATTTTTCAATTTTGACAGTGGTATCACCTTCATTCAGTATCTCCAATTTATCCCAAATATCTTTAGTAGTAGATCACTCTGATAATCCCATGATTTGCTGATCTGATAATGCGCTCAAAAGTGCTTCTCTTGCTTTGCAATCATTTTCTTGATCTTTACCCAATGTTGGTGGATTAGGTTGATTCGGTCTAGGACCAACATACCCATTCTTTGTAATATTCCATATGTCTCTTCCAATGCAATTTAGATGAGTGTCCATTCTGATCTTCCATATACCATAGTTAGTTCCATCAAGTGTCGGACTGTCCTTCCTAAAAAAGTTTGTTGCCATAGGATCTCCTCAAGTTGTTAAACTTCTGCAAAAAGAGGACTTAGCTCTAATACCAATTGTTAGGACCTGGAAGGCAACTGAGAGGGGGGGGTGAATCAGTTGTCAATTAATTTCAACCCAAATATAACTTAATCAAACTTGATGCATAATATTGGTAAACCAAACTTAATGTTGGTTGACAGATTAGTAGTTAGTATTAATACCGGTGAAGCTTAATGCATAAGACAGAAAGGCAAACAACATCCATAACACATAACACAAAGATTTGTACGTGGAAACCCTGTAAGGGAAAAAACTACGATGGGAAACCTTACCCACAATCAGATGATACTACTACAAATAGTATGTGTATACAAATGGGGTATGCACATGCAAAAAGACCAACCGCCTAGAGCTCACTACTCAATCACAAAATAGGAGTCACCCGGACTACAATTGGATGGTTAAATCCAATGATAGTGTACTCCTCAAAGTAGCATCTTCAATGTTGGATTCAGTACCAGTTAAGCTCTGATAATCACCTTCAAACCTTCCTTGAACCTTCTCTATGGTCTGCTCATACAATCTTCAATATTCGCACATACCATGTTACAATACCATAACCATATACCATTACTTCTCCACTTTCTCTGCTACTTTTTTTTTTATCTCATCAATTGAGATCTTACATATATACCAAAACCTAAGTCCAAATGTGTAGGTCCGCTTAGTAAGAATATTACAATAAAATCAATTACAAATAAGTCAAGATGTGATGCATCATGTCGGCTCAATACATTTACAACAATATCCAATTAATAAATCATCTTCATAATGTGTTGTGGTGATCTGGAATAGATAATGCATACAGGTCCATAACCTAGACCAATTTGTCAATAACAGCAAATATGTCAACCCGATTAGACCATTTACCAAAATACCAAAACCAAGTATCCAAACCATCTCTTCAACATAACCAAGTGATCTTCAGATGATAACAAGCCATCCTTAGTGCCGATGAACAATATAACCTGTCAGTGAACAATATACCAGTGACTGTGCATAAGTCACTGAACATGTCGGTGAGCACAATGTGTTGGTTCAACATAATCAAAGATCTCCAAAAGGATAAGTGTTGACATCAATGACAAAACTAATGAAACACATCCATAATACCAACAATCTATCCCCTGGATAGACAGTCTACACCTTTAGGGCAATCTATTGAGTCAGCTTTGGAAGAGCTTCTTAAGCACAATCTTATCACATTGCCTAAAAAGACCACATGGGGATGTGAAATTTTGAGTAATTATTGTGCATATCATAGACATAACAAACATAAGACTTCAAAGTGTATGGAATTAAAACATAAAATTCAAGACCTCCAGGATGGTGTTATTGAAATTGAATATCATAATAATTCACCTAAAGAGAAACTAGATGTCATTACCAAGCATGACCAAAATTATGAACCCGTGTCTAGCAATGGCTCACATGTCTCCTTCATCTCTTCCATAATGCCTCCATCTCCTAAGGCTTCTCAACAACAATCCATATCATATCCCTCAAATAATGAACCTAATGATGAAACTTTTCATGTTGACCCTCAAGGGCTATCTCAAGGGCCATCCCATCCAATGGTTGAAAAAGATCTTATTTCCATAGAATCCCATGATGATTCCCTTATACCTTTCTATTTCTTCCAAGATGATCCCTTTCCATCTCAAGAGAAAATAATCCTTCCTAAGGAAGATCATGATGCCTCTTCCACCTTTCCAAACGATCCTATTCAAAATGAAGAGTCAAACACCCTATCCAATGATCCTCTTCCATGTCAAGATCAATGTATACCTTCATCTCCTTGTCATAATTCTCCACATTCACCTCAAGGATCCTTCACAAGTAAGAATCCCTCCATGTTAAAAAAACTATTAAGAGTCATTGTCTTAGTGACATTCTTCAAAATTTTGGTACCCTTACTAAACCAAAATCCAAGTACACACCTTCCCCTTCATCTCTTGCATCCATTTTAGGACCCTATATCCCTCCATCCCTTATGTAGGATCAATAAAGGCATACATCTTCACATACCTTCCATCCATGTAGAAGGATAGAAAGGCTCACTAAGAAAAAGAAAGCAAAATCAAAAACTATATGGGTTCCTAAGGCACTTGTAGAAGCAATGCATTCCAAGAAACTGCAAAAGCATGAAAACTCAAAAACCATGTGGATCCCTAAGTGTCTCCTTGAAGTACACTAGTCTAAAGAAAAATCCAAATCCATAACCAAGATTGTTGTTCCTCCATCACCTCCTTCATCCATTTTGGATCCTTATGTCCCAAAATCCCTGGTTGTTCCTCCATCCAAATCTCAAAATCTGAGATCCACTTTTCCTCCATCAATCCACCATACCTCAAGATGTGTGCCAATAGTGATCCCACAAAAATTTCAATTCACTCATGCACCAAACTTTCAATATCTGATCCATTATCCAACACCTCTTTTTCATCCTTCCATACCCTTTATCCAATCCTTTCCATGAGACTTTACCCTAGTTTCATCACCAAATCCAAAAAACTAAGGAAATCAACATTGGAGATGTTGAACATGTACACTTAGCTGAGTCCTTCTTGGAAAGACATCTTTATGCTAGACCAATGAACTACCTATACAAAACTCCCTGACCCTATGAACAACATGCACCTTGAATGATACTATATCAAAGGGTTGGGTTAGTTTCGGTTTTTCTTTTTGCATTGCATATCATTTTATTCAAAGCACTGGATCACTTATAGTTTCTTTTAAAATGCATCACATTCGCAAAATTTTTGCATTTGCATATAGCAGCATTAATAAAACAAGGTAATTGTCCAATTTTATCATTTGTTTGCATTCAAGACAAACAAGGGTCGTCTCCTTTCTTAGATATTCAGACATGAAGTCCTTGACGTCCTAAGGTTATTCATTTTCAACATTACTCTGTGACGATGCTTTACTAATGGTTGGGTAGTGATTTCACTATTTGAGACTTGTTAACCTGAAATCTATCAATTGTTATATCTCAAACACATTAACAAAATCTCTAATTCATTCTAGATACCTAGTTGATCATATGACTAGTGAAAAAACTAAAATTCTACTTCAGCGCTGCTATAATTGTCACACCCAAGTAGGTTTCATTACTTACACGTCAAGGCAAAAAAAAGTGTTATGCTAAATATTCATCTCAAGGCAAAAGAGCAATGATATATAACTGAAATATCACGCATGCGGATGCGAAAAAAAAAGTTTGACTATGGGAACATGCGAGTAACTCCATCAAGGCTATGAATGCCTACTGGAAAAGGATCAATATTCAATAAATTATAGTCTATAACCTCATCAAAGCTCTAAAAGCTTTCTGCCAGTGAGGCTCTTTTCAGGATGCTTTTGAAGTTAGAATAATCCATGTAGATAGTCATATAGAATCCTAAGGATCTTTAGTGAACACAAGAGCAGGAATTAACTCATTTGCACTCACATGGGCAAAAGAAGATCAAAGTTTTAAGAATCTGTGGGGAAGTTTTCTACGTCTCTGTTTGTAAATCCTAGTCACTAAGTGTGTTAATTTGGATGTTCCAAGGGACCTTATGGATTGATTGACCACTTATCTATGAAATTTTTTGTACCCCCAATTTAATTGGTGTATTACAAAGTGCTAAACAAACACAGTCATCCTTGTTCGAATAGGATTCATCTTCATCATGCATATTGCATTAACATAGGTCATATTGAAAAATCATTGTCTCCATATGCATTCTATAGATCATCATGTCATATAGGTCTGCATACTGGGGGTATAGCTGAGGAAATCCTAAAAAAAAATAAAAATCATAAAATGTCCTTAACAAAATCCTAAAAATAAAAAAACTCAAAAAATCAAAAAAAAGGGAAAAATCAAAGCAAGAAAGCATAGACCATCCTTCAAACCAAATCAACCACAGACAAACTCTCAAGGTTTGCAATCAAACTTATCATATGTCTTGTTAATTAATCTATCAAAATCTATCAAATATCAACATGTCTTATACAAGGAAGGGTGCACTCAAAACTAGACAGATCGGTCTTATACGAGGTACCTACTCTTTGAAACCAGACATTCCTATCAATGATCACTAAATCAAAACAATGATATCGATCAGTATGGCTACTGGATTTTATCCAGTTTAGTCTTATCTCTTGTACTGAAGTGTTTCATCTTCTCTTTAGTTTGTACATATCTTTTAGTCACTTTTTTGACATCCTGGTTCTTTTGGAGCCTTCATGGCTTGAAACTAGTCAAAGGCCTAGTCTTAGGGTAATTGACTGATCAATTTACATGTCCTAAGCAGTATCAGGCAAGTCATCTTTCAGTCAGTGGTACCCAGTCATCCACTCTGAGTCAGTCACCTATCTCCTAACTACTAAAGAGTTTTATCACTGAGTAAACAAGCAAAGCAAGACTACTGAAAACAATCACTAAACTGTTTGAGATATACATGAAATTTTCTTTGTGTATTGTCTTTTACATTGGCTTTTGCTTATTATTCCCGCTAAGTAACTCAAGGAAGTCTATCTTGACTAAGAGGAGCAAGGATTGGGGGCATAATACTTTTCTTTATTTTCTGCTTGTAGGAATGAATCTGGTGATCTGGAAACATCTAATTAGTTGGGTGTCTGCGATAAGTGCCTTCACATCAAAGTGAAATCTCTGCGCATACGTCAACTCTGCTTATTTGTATGCTACACGGAGGTTGGAGTCATTTATTTGTCTATTTGAGGGAATTTCTTTAATGTGCAATCCAGATGCATGTGTAATCTGTCCAAGGATATGAACGAACAAAGGGTCATTGCAAACAAGATAATTAATATTGCATATGCAAAGAATGGAACTTTATTTTGCCTGTTGTGTTTGTAAAGCGCTCAGTGATGAAAAATAAGCATACCAAATCCAATGACTAGGTTTAGGTTGCATATTGCATTAACAATGATCTCTTTATCTTTTGCATGAGATTTTGAAGCAGTTGTCATTTCTTAGCTAAGGGGTCTCTTTTTCATAATCGTTTCTCTGATTAAGTACTTGTTTATTGAGATGTTAGCTGCATACATGAGCATCTTATATAGATCCATACATTTCATTATATACTTATTTGCATTCATATTATTGCATGAAAAACATAAACATTTGCATTACTAGTTACTCATTTTCATCATCCATTTGCATATGAAAAAGAAACAAAAATAAACATTCATATTCATCTGCATTACATACATCCATACTGAAAAGATATACATACATATAGAATAAAGAATATAGAAAGACATCTCATAATTAATCAACACAAGTACAATGAAATCAAATCAAGATCTGTACATTTCATCATAATCTCAGCGTCCTAGAGTACAAATGATATCAACTGTCAAATGCAATGTCTCGTCGGAGCAAGAATCGCATAGGCTACAAAAATGGGGTACATAACACAAAATCTAGGAGATATAAAAATCTAGCTCTCTGCCTCTCCCTCATCGCCGGGTGCAGGAGGTGATGCCTACTCACCGACATCCTATCTGGGTTCCCTAGCTCCCTTAGATCAAGTCATATACTGTGAATACGGGATAACTTGTTGCACTACTGGGACTGATACACTATAAGCTGCAACATAATGCATTGCTTGACTCGTCTGATGTTGTAATGCCTGCCAGGAAACCCCAAAGGGTTTAAGTTAAAAACACTCAAATGGAGTGTAAATATTTGTTTATTTTTTAATAATGATTAAGAGTGTTAAAAAGTAAGACACAACAATATGATACATTAGAGTTATCTAAAGCTTAGATAACACAATGGAAGACTAAACGAGCCTAAGGAGTTTCCCAACGTGATTACGTAACCATACACCTAACTCAACTCGCGACAATTGATCCAATTAAGCTGGATATCTTAATTACGAGTTAATGCTTAAGACATGGATATGTTATGTTTGATGAATAGACATTTTAGAATTTAGGAAACGTTTCATCTATTAAGATTTGGGGATGAGGCTAACAAGAGGATATTTGCTCAATGAAGTTAATACATAATTAACTTAAGAATTCACTCGTTAAGGTTTAAGTACGGTTAACTTGACGAGTCCATCCATTTTAGATACAATGCGCCTAATATAATGAAGTTCATTCATTTAGGTTTAAAAATAACCACAAAAGAGATCATCCTTTATAGTTAAAAGTATGGCTAACAAGATGAGATTCATTCATTAAGAATTAAGTTGTAAAAATAAAACTAGGTTCCTTCATTTGGTTTTAAACATAACCAACTAATAAGTCATAGTTCATTTATAGAGGATAAAATGTAATTAGCCAAAGAGTCCATTCATTGAAGTTGAACTAATACTAAGAGATAGAGATCAATTCATTAAGATGAAAATGGTATATAGCCACATGAGTTCATCCCTTTAATTAAAATATAGTTAGCAAGATGATATTCATTCAATCGGGCTTAAAATTATAAGTACATAGTGATGATCATCCATTAGGATTAAGATATAACTAACTTGATGAGTTCACTCTCTTTAGTTTAAAATAAAGTTAATATAAAGGAATACATTTGCTATGGGTAAGATTTAAACAACTAAATGAGTTCTCCCCTTTTAGTTCCATTATAGCTATTATGACAAAGATCTTTTAGAGAGGGTAAAATGTGGGTAACCAATTGAGTTCATCCAATTATTCAACTAATTTGGTGAGGATTATTTGTTTAGAATAAAACGTAAATGCTAAATGAATTCATCCAATTTAGTGAAATATAGCTAACATGACTATGTTCATTTACTAAGATAAAAAGGTAAATACCCAAATGAGGTGCTTCCATTAGATTTCAATCTAGGTAATATGACAGTTAATCCAATATTTGTTATCCATTCATTACAATCTAAATTACAAGCTTTAAGACAAGTTAATCCAATAATTGTACCTAGAGAGTTTATTTCCATGCTTACTTCTTTTTATTAATATTAACAAAATATTTTTCCATAATCATATTTACAATCTTTTATGACCCTAATTACTACATTTAACAAGATGACTAAATTCATGCACTTGAGATTTAACTTCATTAATATTCCCATTATACACTTACATAATGCAACCATACATGATAACTTAAACTATGAAATAAGAGTGACAAAAGTATCGCATAACACAGATATGATCTCGAAGTTCACCCCTAGAGGGCTACATCTCCGGGTCTGCTCAACTGCAAGACCCCTCTAGCATTTAATATAGTTAAGATTACATAAGTTTCATGACTTTTACATCTTTGCCATATAGGCGAACACAACCGCAATACAACAACCACCTCAGTCGATAATTACCTAATGATCCCTTTTGAAGCGGATCCCAATGTATACATCAAAAGCAAATACAAGGGTTACTTAATTGTCGGTACCCTAAATAGAGACTCGACCGACTATGACTAGACACAAGCAACCAGACAATAGGGACCCAGCAAACCTATCAAGGATGTGCTATTATTATAGACATAGCGGTTACAAAATATTAAACCATGCACAAGCATTAACGGGTAAATACAGTCTTTTCTCATATTGTTTTAAGCATCTATACAAGTTATTTAATCCTTAGATATGCATCAATGGCAAGTTGGTTTTACAACAATATTCTAGCCCCTTTTCTACCAACTCAAAAATTTCCCAATTACTATAAGGAACAACTACATTAAAAGTAATTAAGGAAATGGGAAAATCATCTCCCAGCTAATTTAAGATTCCATTGCATACATTTTAAAACTAATTTCACCATTCGATTTACTCATTAGCATCTAAAAATGAGTCCCAATATTTACTAACTAAATGAAAATAAAATTAAATACAACATTTCAACAATTGTTAATTCAATGGAAATCATTTCTATATTGAATCCAATGATTAATTTATAATTAATAATATATGCTAATTAGATTTTATCTATATTAGCATATATTTTAATTTATATATTTATCCCTTTTTTTATATTCCTAACTTGCTGGAAATATAAATCTCCATTCACTTTAACAATACAAATATATTACTTATAATATTATTTTTTTTATTTATTATAAATTCTTTTTTTTTACATACTAACAAAACATCATATTTAAGTTTTAAAAATATATTAAAAAAAAAATAACTAAAAGAAAAGAAAAGGGCGGCCAAAACCCTAGGGTGGCGAAACCCCCAGGGTGGTCGTGCCCTAGCCGAAGGAACTGCGGCCTCCACAGAGGACGCAAGCCCTCGGCATCCACCAACAGTGGTGTCGGGGTACTGCGGCCGCCGTGGGGTCGCAAGCCCGTCGGCTTCCACATGTGGTGTCGGGGTAGCTGCGGCCTCCACAAGGGACGCAGTCCCCTTCGGCCCCCACTGTGTGGAGCCGAGATGCTGCAGACGATGTTGTGGGGAGGGGCGGGTTGAGATTTAGCTCCCCCCTGAAACCCCAATATAATTTTTTCTTTCCTTTGTTTTTTTTTTGTAGTTATTTTTTTTTGGATTCAATTTGCAATATGAAGAAAAAAATAAATTTTTAGAATGAAGGTATAGAAGAAGCCAAGAAAACGAAATCCCCCATTTTTCATTTTTTTTTTATCACAGACCCATTATTTTCCAGATTTTACCAAAACCCTCATTATGGGAAAATATTTTCTCAGCAAGTTTAAAACTCCAAATCCATTAAGAAAATTTTGATTCAAGAACAACCCATATTTTTCAAACTGAATACTACGTTTAAACAACAATCATGGGGTATTTTTTTTTTTTGAGCAAGAAATCTTCAAGAACAAATTTTAGAGATATACCCAAAATTCAAAAAGGAACAAGAGGTGCATTCGAATCCTACCTCTATCGCATTTCCGGAAGAGTTTGAAGATGAGCCCAACCTGCCATTCCAGAAGAACTCCATTCTTTTTCCAAACAATTTCTCCATCCCCCGTTTTTTTTCTTTCTTCTCCCAAAAATTTTTGCCCCAAAAATATTTTTCAACTTAGGTTAAATGGAAAACCCCTTTTTGACCTAATTTTTCATTTCAAAAATTAAGCCCTTTTAAAAATAAAAAAGAAATGATAATTCTTTTCAACTATTTAAATTGACTTAACTTGATTTTCTAATTAATATACTTCTCCCTTATTTTGATCTTAATATTAATTTCTCAATATTAATTAAGCCAATATTTATATTTTGAACTATCGGCAAGGGTAAAGTATTTAAATTAAATTAATTTCCAAAATCAATCTTTTACACTATATCAAACTTTACAAATAAAAAATGATTTTCTTTAACTAATAAAATTTACCCTTTCATTTCCAAAATGTAAAATTGGTTAAATTAATTATATTTCAAATAACTTTAAATGTTTCCTTTTTTCAAAACGCATAAACTAATTAAATTCATTATTTAAAATTAACTATTAAATTAAACTCGCTACACATAATAAAGCAATCTTTTTAATAAATGACTAATCTCATGAAGGAAACCTATTTATTTTAATTCCTCAACTACTAATGCGTAAATGAACACATTACTTCAATTCAATTACTTAAGCTTGCTACAAATATAAATAAAGCAATCTCTTAAATTAACGATTAATCATATAAAAGAAAACTATCTATTTTAAATTTCTCAATTACTAATGCGTACTTCCACACATTAAATTGAATTAAATACTTAGGATAAAATACTCCATTCCCCACACGCAAGGCATGCAAACCAAGAAATCCACCAATCACACGACATGCAACCCAAACGACAAAGGAACCCTACGGACCACACACGACGCTCACCTGATCATGGCTAAGGCAAGACGAGAGTTTTATGACCACCCAATCCAAATTCTAAGGATGAAGGAGGTATACCCAACCCTGCGAATCCCAATGGAGATGAACCTTGCACCTAGGCGGTATAGTACCTGCAATCTCCTACAACCATGAGTCACGCAAGCATACATATATATACATATTAAATAAAGGTGTTAGCTCGAGATTTATAACAAGAATTAGGGGACAATTTACATTTACACAAGAATTGATGCAAAAGCACAATAATAGGTATGCACAATTATTTATATTATCTAATCTACAACATTACATCATGGTTAATCAATCATTCAAGACTGCCACATAGGAAGTCAACCAAGGTCAAACAGGTTTTACAAGGCTGACTAGGGTAGGGGCATTACAGATGTAACACCTCTCACTAAAGTGCATCCTGCTCTGCTCTAACCTCGGCAAGCTATCAATCACGCTCTACTCTTACCTTGACAAGGAATAGATCATGCTCTACTCTTACCTCGGCAAGAAATTGATCATGCTCTACTCTGACCTCTGCAATTTTTTTATTTTGCTCTGCCAACTGCATCTGTGCCACTGTCAACTATGACTGCAAACCTACCAACCTCGATCTCAATGATCATGTTGTATCTGGTACCCCCTGCTCTCTGCCTCCCTCTCCACCTCCCTACTCATCCCTCCGCTGCCTCACCTACCTAGGAGCTTCTCTCTCCTCCTCACCTCCACCCTTTATTTTCCTGGCACCGCCAGCCTCAACACCAACAACCCCTAGAGATCCACCCTCCCCTCTCTATCGTTGTCTCGCTCCAGCTGGTATCCTGCTGCTACTAGCCCCAAGACCACCTCATGCCCACCTAGGTGCATCTGCTCTTGATCCCTGCACCTATCCTCATCCTTGTAACTGACCCGGTACCTGTACCTGCATTGGTGCCTCATCCTTGACCTCCTTTATGAGATGCGCATGCTTTCTGGGATCTATGAATCTAGGAAACAGATGTCTTTCGGACCAATCCCTGTATTGAGGCAATACCCCTACATCTGCAACATCCTCCAAATAATCCCATCTCTTTCATTGTAAACCAACTAACTCCTACATGCTCAGTGCATATGATAACCTCGGATCCCATCCTCATCTCTCCTCCTCTTCATATCTGGCATAGGTTGTAAACTCCTGAGATATACCCGGTGGTCTCCCATATTGCCTCATCACCCTGGATACTATGAACCACTCAATAATAGACACTGATTGATCGATGAGAGGTTGTGTCATGAACATGTCCTTCCTCTACACTCTCCAATCATCCCACAGCTCCAAACCCCTATACGGTCTCCATACTACCACAATCAAATCATCCAGCTGTCTCCTCCAGTAATCTGTCTTGCCCAGATGGGGCTGAGTAACATAACTTGAATAACAATAAATAATGGGTTGGTGCGGCTTTCTAGAATCATCTACTATCAGCTTGCATACTAGGATGTGCTCCCATGCCCATATCTTCAAAACTAACACCCTTGTTGCCATGCTCATACCCTCCCAATACACAACCTCGTGCATCTCATAATACATATGGGCTAGTAAACAAGATCCCCACCCTAATCTCTTAGGATGAGTCAATAGCCTCTCAAGCATCCTACCCCAACCACACAAAAATCCCTATTGTCCTCTATCCGGCATAAAAAAATAACCAAGGATACCCGCTAAAACACATGTCAGTGGAAACTACTCACTATACCTGCTCATCAAAACATCCCATGTGATAGCCCACTCAAGGATAGTCTCATCATGGAATATCCATCTCAATGCTAAGATACTCGGTCACTGAGTAGAATCATAATCAACCTTCTTGACAGCAAATGGAATCCTAAGAATCCGATATACATCCTCAGGTGTGATCATCATCTCTCCTACAGGTAAATGAAAGGTATTATGCTCTGAATGAAACCGCTTTAGTAATGCAGTCGACAAAGAATAAAGCCCATTGGATGTAAATGAATCAGCATCCCATGATTCACATGGATATCGGGCATCTGAAGAAGGTATCCAAACCCACACAAATCAATATGTGCCCTATTTGTGTCTGATAAACTGTGAACTAATCCCATCGTCAGGGGATAAACACATCAAAACAAGATATCCAACAACTGAATCTGCAAAATCAAACATAAACATTGTCAGTGCGTGATCCAAATTGCGCTAAAATTATGTTAAACATGCTTTCAAATCTAAATATACAAAATGCAAAATCAAAATTTGATGTTTTGACCCTCAAACATGCTTGTTCTTTTTCATACGATTTTTCACAAATAGGCAGAAAGTCGTACGAATCAGGATTACACCTAGCACAACAAACTATCACCATACGATAAAATATTATACATCGTATGATAAAATGGTCACTCAAGCACACTTTCGTATGAGACGTGAGCCCACATCAGATGACAAACCCTATATGCCCATATGAAAACCACTAAATAGACAGTTTATTGTACAAAAAATGGTCTTACCCCACACGATAAACCGAGGAACATGACTTTAAACGACTCTAAAATGCAAAAAAATTGACCAAAATTTAAAATTTAAGAAATCAAACAGGCTTAAGATGGGTCACTTACCGTTGCGTCGTAGTTTCATGGTCGATTGCATCATCTCTAGCACTCAAAATGATGCTCTTGAATCATAATGTTTATTTTTCTTCGCAAAGGGCTTTTAAAATTTCAAACTTTGAGAGGTTAAAATAAACTGAAAATGACACATGGACCCCTTATATAGCCAAAACCCTAATTTTTCAACTTGCTCCGATGGACATGAAAACTGTACCCTAAGCTAATTTTCCCATCCTGATTCCATTTTCAGGATCAAAATCAAAATATAAGATCATATTCCTAGTCAATTTCGCACAACTGAGATCACTTAGCACTTTCATCAAATGCTCATTCTTTTCTTCAATTTGTGCTCAACTCTGAATCTCAATTTTAATTCTCAAACCAACTCTAATTTTAATCTTCAACATTAATCTTTGTGCTCAAATAACTTATCGTCACTCAAGAAAATTGCTTGAAGTCACTGCGCAACCCTTGCTATCTTTCGATTTTTCTCCCAGGGGGGCATACTCATGACATCATCATCAGTGATCACATCCTCAAAGTCGATAATTTCTTTCAAAATCTTCATTACAAGTCGAGCAACTAATTTTTACCAAACAAGACCTTATCGCTAAGGACATCTCAGCTTCATCGCTTCATATCAAGTTGAGATTTCTCGATCATTTGAATCAAATTAGTCTCTTAACATTAATCGGTTTCATCGCTTTTCATCAAGCCGATTATTTATTTAAGCTCAATCAAGGGTTTAAATAGTATCTTTGATCATATGCCTAATCTAAGCAGGTGTTTAGTTTCATCGCATCAAATCAAGCTAGATAGTTTATCTTTGCTCATCGTGTCTTGATCCATCAAGTTCAAGACTGGTTTTATCTTCACTCACTGTGTCTAATTCAATCAAGTCCTAGATCAGTAAGATCCACTTCTTAATGGGTTCACCCCACAGCGCGACGGTAAAAGTCATGAGCCCCGGTAAGGGGAGGTTATCAGTTCAAAACTCCTGCAGGTTTCCACAAGGGTGGTGGATGGTGGGTGACAATTTGTACTCCCCACACAGTCGCATAGGAGCACATGGGCACACCACTTTCCCTGATAGGCCAGCGGAGTGATAAGGTAGCCATCTATGCGGAGAGATAAGGTGTTGCAGTGGAGAAATAAGGAGGTAGTGGTGGAGCGATAAGGAGTTGGCTTTGGAGAGATAAGGAGCGGGAGATATAAGGCGATATGAGAGATAAGGAGTGGGAGCCATAAGGAGTCTTGTGGAGAGATAAGGACAAGGGAGATATAAGGAGATTTCTAGTGTGACGGTTCTCAATATGCTACATGCGACCCCACTGGTTCAAAGCTCCAGTCAAAAGCGACTATATTGTAGGGGCGAGACCCCATATTGTCTTGAGTAAAAATGGCATGTTGCAAAGCAGCTAAAATTGTAATACATGTTACTGATTAAAAAAAAAAGATCCACTTCTTGAACCATCAAGTTCAATTTTGGTATTTTTGCTCTTCATCGGTCCTAGTTCAATCAAGTTCACGATTGGTTTCGCTTTAATCAACTCTATTCAGTTTCATCGCTTCAAAACAAACTGAATACCTCGCTCTTCATCTGGTTCATGATCAATCAAGTTCAGAACTGGTATCTCCTAGACATCAACTATTCTTTGAACCAACGCGCTGCTCGCACATTAATTCAAAGAGGGGTTAATGTAATACCCTAAAAATGGTCATCTAAACCATAGACCCCCCTAGTCTCGACAACATCACCAAGGTCCTAACCAAATGCAATTAAATTAATCTTGAGAACATAATTAATTTTTTAAATCATCAATGTCACATGGCAAATTAATCACTCTGAATTAATTAATTAAAATTGATCATTTCAAGTAAATCATTTTTAAACAATTATCCTATTTATTTTATTAAATATCCTAATATATTTAATTAAATAAATCAATTTGCCATTAAATCATCAAAAAAGGAATTCATTGGAAAAAAAAGAATTAAAAATTGAAGGAAAAATATCATAAAGCAATTAAAACAATTAAATATCAAAATTGAATGAAATAGAGAATAAATCAGTTTTTTTTTATTTTATCTTAATTTTAGTTCAATTTCCTTTAAAACTCGGAAAAATGGCCAATCACATCAATTCACCTGGATTGTGCTTCTTCTTGGAAAATCTTGACCGCTCATCATCATTTGATCTCAACCATTGGTTTCTTTCTAAAGTTTCTATAAATTCAGGCTCTCATCTCCCATTCAAGGATCCTGGAGAATATATTGTTATCATGTTGTTTTTGCTCTAGGTTCACTAAGATTTCACATTGAGATATTACATATTAGTTATTGCATCCTTATTAAATCATCTAGCTTAATATTGCTTAAATCATGTTAGATTAATCATGCATATCTAGCTTGAAACTTGCATTCATCTAGCTTAATCTTGCATCCATTTTGCTCAATTCATGCTCATATAGATTAAATCCTTCGTTTAGGTGTTGTCTAGTCACTGGTATTGCATATGAAATATGAGAGCAAGACTAAACTCGCATCTAAGGCAATAGGTCACTTTGTAATGGTTTATTGTTCATTATTGATTATTGATTTACTAACCATGCATCTAATGACTTAATTGAAATGTTGTGTATTCAGATACAGCTTACAGATAGAGATCCACTTTTCACACACACACAATTGATTGACCAAAAAAAAAGGATTGATTCAATTGAAATCATACATTTTGATTGTTGTGGCACAATTGATCAGATAAGGAGTTTGGACTTCGATAAATAATAATAATAAAATAATAATCCTTGACTTAAGAAAGATATGATGATGATGAGAATGTGGAGATGTGAAATGATGATGATAATGACACAAGCTTGAAATGGTGACAAAGACCCAATGGACAACTAGGATGACCAAAGTGATGGTACGAACCATGAGGTGGGTAGATGATAATGAGGATGCTAAAGTGACTCGTAACCAAGATCGAGACACCCAAAAACCTGCTGAAATTATAAATGCACTTAATATTTTTGAAACTTGGACAACATAACAGGTAAAGTCATGTTCCCAACACTTGTATAAGCAATCCTGATGTTCGATGATGTTATCTCACGGTTACTTACTGTGATCCTGCGGTATTGACAAAAGTGGACAAATGAAGGGTAAGCAACAACAATCCCGCCATTTCAGGGTGCAAACCCACTATCACAAAAATCAAATAAAATTACTCTCAGGTTTTGATGTGATCCCACTATTTCGACAAAGGCATTGATCGGACTTCGTAATAACACAACTTTTTCATTGTTTTGACAAAATTTGGCAATTGACGTGACAAAATAACAGTGTTCCCATCGTTACAAGGTTCAATCCCATTGTTTGATAGATGTGGTAAACTGACTCAAGGACAAACAACAATCGTGTCATTTCGAGTAGCAATCATGTGGCTATAAGAAGCGTTTCTCTAGATTTTGATAGACTTAAATGACAAAAGATAATTGTGAATCCGTTGATTTAGGAAAAAAACTGATACTTAACTTTTAGAAAAAGACTTTGTGACACCAAACACAACAAACACACAAGTATGATAAATGCATTCACAATCATGCAATCCTTAGGCTGGACAAGTGATACTACCTACTAGATCCCCACTTGGATTTCTCGAAATACCTAAACAAGGCAGACAAAAAGAGATTTTAGTGGCATTGGCTCCCCCACCATATCACACACTTCTCAGTTACACTAAAATATCATGCCCTGAGGATCCAAAGATCTTATGAATCGAGGGACATCTGTCTTGATAATGAAAGGTATGAATTGGGGCATCTTCGGAGGGCCAACCTCCTACACCAACAAGAAAAAAGGATTTGGGTTGCTAAAACAAAGGTTCATAGTGGGGGAACTTCAACGAAACTTGGTTTCTACCCATGCGGCAATGACTCACTTAAGAGCCTATCCCAATCCTCGTTAAAGGATTTTTATGGATCTCACATGAATGTGGATACTAAGGGAACCATCAGTGTAGATAAATATCACCAAGAAGTTGTAGCTTTCATCTAAATTTTTAATTTATATAATAGGTTGAAGAAGTACTGCTTGGTTCATTCCCTCTCACTAGCCTTATCAGCTTCTTGGGAGGAAGGTCCTCTAATACTAAAGAAAAGAAAATTGAGTATCGCTAACACTTTTCTCTTGCACCTAGCACCATGAAAGCCAGGGCAGAGGATGGTGTGTGTTAGCAGTAGGTCCACTCACACGCACAAGTGTGTCAAACATGGAAAATAGGGGTTCATTTGCCTTATGAAATTGAAATGTTTTCTAACTAAGAAGAAAGCACATAGTTAATTTTAACCAAAAACTTATTAATGAGTGCACCCTTATTTGGAGGCCCTTCAATAAACAAATTAGAGTTTTGTAGATTTTGGGGTCTTCTACTATCAAACCTGCACCAAATGTTAGCCAAAAACTAGAAAACAGACAACAGATTAGCAGGTTAGCTGGTTAGTAAAATTAATATTCAAGAAAATTACAGAAAACATAAATATAGAGTGTTCCCACTATTTATCAGAGCATTCCTACTATTCTACCTAGCAATCTTGCTAACCTACTAGTAAAAATAAAATTGCTAAACTAGATAGAACAACACAAACACAGACAAAGGAGTGATCCTACCACATTGTGAAAACCATCATTTTACCTAACAATCCCACTATTCTACCTAGAAATCCCGATATTTTATTATAAATTGATAGAATTAAATATAAAAACCCGAGAGAAGAATTCAAAGTTTATACCTTCTATATGATTGTGAGAACACGTTCCTATTGTTTCTATTGTCGATCCCACTATTTCAAATAGCAATCTCATCGTTTCTCAAAATTGAGCTATTGAGGAAATAGACTTTCGTCGAGGCAAAAATCCACCTATATTTCCGCATTATTGCCTGCAAGTGCTCAAAATTTATAAAATAACACACTAAAATGATACAAATGTGAGAAATGATCCATGAAGTGGGTCCCACCAGATGTGCCAAAAATGTGAAGAATACGTGAGTGCAAATACTAAAAAGATTGAAACTAGTCACAAATAAATTGAACACTCGCGATTAGGATGCTAAAAAGGAATAAATGAAGCATAATTAGTGAAAGAAAGTAAAGACACAAACTCCAATTTATTCCTTTGATTTGATTATCCCATGGTTTGATGTGCACTTGATCTTCGACTCCAAGGATGCTAGATACGCTCCATGATCATGATTATGCAAATAAAATTATAATGGGTGCAAATGATGGGTTGATATGAATTTATGCAAACTGGCATTATGACGGTATGATTATGAAAAAGTGGATGAAATGCATAGAAAATGGAGGGATTAAATAGGTTTTGGTGAGGGGGGTGAGGATTTGAGAAATGAGACACTTGTCCTCAAAGAAGACAAGTGGCAATCCTCAAGGTACCATGTGGAATGGGATTCCACACTGAGGACGAGTGGCTCAACAAGACATGACAAGTGTCTTTGGGAAAGACAAGTGTCAAAGAGGGGAGTAACATGTGTCCTTGAGGACACGTGTCTATTTGGGAGATAAACGGCCACATATTGAGATTCTTTTTCAAATATTAAAGATATTAGGAATGTGCACACACATGTGAGGGGGGAGGTTGGAAAGGATAACGTTGGCTTGAGTGGATAGGGATAGTTAGAACCCATGGGTTAGGATAGGATAAGGGTTAGATGGTGGTTCAGGTTAGGAGACATGTGGGGAAATAGGATTATTAAATTAATTAATTAATTATGTTACTAGAAAAGAAAAAAGTGAATTAAATAATCAAACCATGTGTTTGATTTATTTAATAGAGGATGGGGGAATATTTGATTAAATAGATCATTTTGGGTTGTCAAATAATTAATTAAAAAGGGACTATAGCATAATTAATAAAATCAATTAGCTAGGAGGGAACACTAATTAGTTAAATAATTTGTAATTATTTAATTTAAAAGTGTTTACGATGGCTAAATTCAATTAGTTAGATTAATCAAATTTAGGTGTCTACAAGCCCCAATCATTTGGATAAATTAGCTTAGGAATTTGGCTCTCCTAAGTTAGTTACATTCAAATATCCCTATCCTATTTTTCGTGGGAACTTGCTTATCCCAAGTAGAAGAAGGTAAAAACCCAAAACGATCCCCTCTCTTAAGAATCTAGAGGTGAGGCCCTACCTCGAGCCTATCATAGCATTTCTTTATTTCTCGCTATGGACTTATCGTTTGATACATTACTTTGATGCACTATGGATTTAGAGACTATTTGATAGAGATTTGATATCATTGGATATGATATATCCCATATTATGTTTGATTTTAGTAATTATGTTGATGATATTATGATTCATGTATGCATGCCCAAGTGTGTGTTCAATTTGTTTAATTTTAATTTAATTCACCTTGAAAAGGCATGTCCAAGTGTATATTGATGTGTTGTATTTTATGGTATCACTTGACACTTATGATGTGTTGTGATTTGGCAAGTGACATGTCTTTGAGAGGGAAATGTGAAAACCTATGCATTTTTCAAACCTCAATTTAGTTTTCCCAAAAGACAACTTGGTTAGGGAGCCCTTGGAAATGGTCAAATCACGTTTGACCCGTAGGTAAACTTTAGGTGATTTTTTGGGGGGTCAAACTAACTCCTATAGTTGAAGTTAAGTCATCTTTGAAGGCCCACTTGGTATACCTATGGGTAAGGGACCTTTTTGGGCATAGAACCACTCACATGTGATTGCCAAGTCACTTCAAAAGTGACCTTTTCTTGATGGACGAAAATCATGTTTTAGAAGATTGAGTCTTGGTAAGACAACCTTCTATTATTGTGTTGGATGTACTTCCCTACCTTACACTTACCTTTTCAGTTACCTCTTTTAGAAACCTTGTAAGAAGGTTGAAAAAACTAACCTATGAGCTCTCACCATCCTTTTCCAAGGAAGTTGGAAAGTGTGAGATTAGTCTACTTAGGAGCAAAAAATCTTAGAGATCAAGAGATGTTGAATGAATTGAATTTTGAAGAAGAAAATTTGGCTAAGGTAAAAATCTTGTAGTTAGTGGAAATCTTGTTGGTTTGGGTTGGAGGCTCTTCTTCAAATATTCTTATCACATTCCATTGCACAAGTTGAGGTTGGTGTATTGTCACCCTTAGGTTTTAAATGCATATTTTGGTTGTTTTAAGTGAAAATCTGCATGTTGTAAAATCACTTGTTTGTGACTAGAGTTTTGTGTTATTGTGAATTCTTGGTTGAATTGTTGCATAGTGTAGTATGCCTTTTCTTTAAAATTATCTATGGGAGTCAAGACCAAACTCACCCTCAGGAGGGTAGAGTAGTCTTGGGGTGAAGGGGGTTTGACATTCATAGGGTGTAGAGTCTCTCTTCCGGGAAGAGAGGGAAACAAGGATCTGGGATCCTTGTTGCATTTTATTTTGTTTAAATTGGGGGTCATAAAAGAGGATTTGGCTTGAAAGCTTTAGGGGTTCATAAGGGATTTATTTTTATGGTCATGAGAGGCCAAGTTTGAAGGGAGATTTTTGGCCTTGTTATGGCTTTGGTTATTGTAATATACTTGCAGATCTCCCAATGTCTAGTCCACCCTCACCCCACTTTAAAAATGTCATTTTATGTCTATGTGTTAAGCTTGGGATGGGAGTTTTTGTGTTGAATGTTTCCTCTTTGAAATCTAGAAATTGTATGTGTGTCAAGCTTGTTTGTGACCTGTTTGGTACCTAGTTCTCCCAAGCTCGGGGGTGGCCTCTTGTAGGCCTAGGTTGGGAGGTGAGCTCCCATGGTCACAACCAAAGGAGTTATTTTATTTTCAAGTTTGCATATTGGATGTAGAAGATGAAAGAAAGAGAGTTATCTATGTGGTTGATTTGAGGAATGATATCAAGTTGCAACTTCAAGACTTTTAGTTTATGCGCTATTAGTGAATAAGAATGTAAAAAGGAAAGAAACCTATGTATTTCTCTTACCTACTATTGAGTTTCAAAAGAAGATGTATGTGAAAGAAATGTATTTATTTCATTAAGTTTATGTATTTAGTAGCAAAAAGAAAGATACAAGAAATGTAGAGTATTTATGTTGTAACTCTTATTTGAATAAATACAAAGTTGGAAAGATTTACTTTGTAATGGCAATAAGATGTTGTGTTTCAGATTTAAGTTATTGTTGAAATAAAGAAAACCTTGCAATCTCTAAACTTGTATTACATTATCTATATTTTGTCATTATCTTTATTATGTTTAAACTCATAGTTAGTTTTTAATCTTCAAAAGTTCATTCTTAAAAAGAAATAGAAGAGTTCCAATCTAATTAAAGCATTTACATTTGTTTCAATATAAGAAAATAAATTGCTTTGGAAAGAAAAAGAAATAGTGGTTAAATTAATCTATGGTTAAGAAAGAGTGCTATTACATTAATAGTAGAAGAAAATAGTTTAAATCCGCCTACTATACTTATGTAAATGACTACAAACAACATATTAGATATATATAAAAAATAGAAATAGATTAAATGTCATGATTTGTATTCTATATATATTTGTATGTATATAGATACATATAAACATATGAATATATGAAAATAAACATATTCCATTTATTAACCTACAACTTGTTAATCTGTTAGAAAAATAACCAGATGGAAATAAATGTGCTATTAAAGGTATTTATCAATATATATATATATATATAAAACAAGAAAAAAAGAATAAAATAAAACTGTTTAAAAAAAAAATATATTGCTATCGGATGGAGGCAGTGGGCCACATGTGGGCCACATCCGACCGTGGTGGTCGTGACCACCCAAGGCGATGCCCTCCCATTACGCGCTGCAACAAACAAAAACTCGGTGCCTTCAAAACCTTCATCGGCCCTGCACAAAAAAATGACGCCCAAGCAAATTTTGAACCCCTGCAACCCCCCCCCCCAAAAAAATGATAGAAGCCCTAACTTATGTTAGGGCAATAAAAGGGGGGGCTCATTTCAAAAACAAAGTGAGCCCTAATAAAAATAATATAAAAAAAGAATAGGGTTTTTAGGGATAAAAGATTGAAGTGGCATCTTGGGAATTATTTGTATGTGCATTTGATTACATACCCATGGGGTATGTGATTTAATCTATATATAAAAATATTTATTTGAATGGAAACTTTTTAAATAAATTAAAATGATGTATTTATTTCATCCCATGGGGTAACACACACACACACACACACACACACACATATATATATAAATAGACATCGTGGGGCTAATTAAAAAAATATTAATACCTTCGGATCGTATTTATTTTAACTTAGTAAAATGACCATGTCGGTTTATAGGTGCATAAAATACTAAATAAATATTAATATAAAGATTTTATATTAATATTAATATATTAAAGTTGGAAAACGCGCTATTGAATAATACATTTAGCATTAAAGTTTAAATAGAATTATTTGAGTTAATTTAATTAACTCTAAACATAAATGAACCTATTTGTTGTTTCTAGGGAAATCGGATTTTAATCCCTAGGTAAGTCATATTTTAAATGAATGGAACTATTCAAGCTCTTAGATGTGATTTAATAAATAATCTAATCAACCAAACTAAAGTATTGTTGTTAACACTAGGGATGGTATCTTAAATTTATTTCGAAGAACTATTCCCCATTGAGTGTAATGTAGAGCAATGGCATAAGGTGTTAATTTACCCCACATAGTCAATGTTCGTTACATGTTGCCATTTTAAATGAATTTTAAATAAAACATCTAGTCGTTCACATTAGATATCACATTAAGTTGACGCTAGGAAAATCAAGTTAGTAAAACTAAGTGAGCATCCACGTCTTCATATTACATAAACATGGGTAATTAAGCCCTATTTAAAAAAAATGTTCTTGTGTTTTTGCCCTAAAGTTTGGGCACTACATTTTTGTATCAGAGCAGGGTTCTTAACACTAGGAACTTTTTTCCGTTACGTTTCGCTCAAAAAAAAAATTAATTGCTTGTGTAGGATGCCTCCAGCTACGCGACAAGCTCGCAGATGTGGAAGAGGTCCTAGACATGCTCGCATGGCACGTGAAGACGTTGGGCAGGAAGACTCAGTTCCTGAAGGGAATCAGGAAGCTCCTCTTGAACAACCTCTAGACCCAAACCGAGATTGATTTAATGCATTGTAGAACCTAATAGGGATAGTCCAGGATAGACTACCTAAAGCAAAGTCACCAGGCATAACAACAGGTTTAAGAGAGTCATATATCAACAGCTAGAGAACAGAGTAGGAGTCCACCTCCTAGCCATGTAGAGGGATAGGCAAAACATGAGCTTGAGTCAGTTCATCTACTAGAACCACCACTAGTTATAGCACCAGTGGTTGTAGAGAGAGAACCCCGTGATCTGGGAGATCATATCAGAGAGCTTCTACACCTACAACCACCTTCATTTGTAGGATCTACTGATGGGGTAGAAGCAGAGTCATGGATTTGGAGCTTAGAAAGATTCTTTGTATTGCATCCCTATGAGAGAAATCTGAAAGAACGATTTTCTATACGTCTGCTAAGAGAGTCAGCTTCCACATGGTGGAGGCAAGAGGAATATATGAATGGCATAGTCATTGACACACTCACTCGGGGTACCTTCTTGGAAAGGTTCAGAGATAGATACTTGTCAGATCAATTTAGGCAGCACCGAATTGATGAGTTCTATGACCTTCAGCAAAAGGGATTCATTGTGTCATAATATGAGATAAAGTTCTTTGAGCTACTACCTTATGTGGATTACATGAGGGATGAGAAATTGATAGTTAACCTCTTTATCAGAGGACTGACTATTGGGATAGCAGGACCCAAATGCATGGCAACTCCAGGGAACCTTCGGGTTGTCATGGAAAAGGCTTTATTAGCAGTAGATTTAGGGTAAGCCATAGGATACACGAGATAGGTTTCAGAACCAAAACCCTGCACCATAGTCATTCAAGTTTCAGAACCCCATTGGAAGGGCAATCATAGACATTCTTCAAGGTCCTATAGACCCCCTCACCCTCTGTAGTAGTCTCAACAGAATCAGAGGCATAGGCCTCAACAGGGACATCAAGTCTTTAAGCCAAAATAGTGGCAGACACAGGGTCCTAGACATGATCAGTGACCACAAGTTCCATACACACCTCCGACATGAACTCGACAGTTCACTAGATGAGGTTATAGTGGATCTAGTAGGATGAGAGAACAACAGTATTCTAGACCATAGGGTATTCAGATTCAAGCACATGTTGATTGCTCTACTTGTGGCATCATGGGACACATGGTGAGAGAGTTCCCAAAGGGACAGATGGTAGGTAGTCAACACATGGAAAGTTTAGAACCTACAGTTGGGGACATGGGTAAGTCCCACAGAGTTTTCACAGCGGTTGATAAATGCCAAGCTGAGCATCTGGCCATAGTTATAAAGGCCACATGTATGATCAGGGGTAGTAGTGTTACTATCCTATTTGATTCAGGAGCTATTGATTCTTTTATTTCTCCATTTGTTGTGGAGCATTGCAGGCTAGTGGCAACTAGGTAGGATGTTAGTTGAGAGGTTGAGTTAGCATTAGGAGCTAGAGTGTCTATTGAATCAATGGTTAGGGATTGTCAACTTCAAATTGGGAGTATGACCACCATAGCAAACCTTCGAGTTACACCACTACGATCTTATGGCATTGTTCTTGGCATGGATTGGCTATATGCCCATAGAGCCAAGAAGGAATGTTGGCAGAAGAAGATCTAGTGTGTAGATGACCATGGCACTACCATGATGATTTTAGGAGTTTAGAGACCCATATCCATTTGTATGATCCTCTCTATGAAGCTTAAGCAAAGCATGCGAAAGGGATGTCAGTTATTTGCCATCACCATTAGTGATAGGGAAGAAGAAGATGAGAAGGAACCCTCACTTGATGATCATCCTATTCTTAAGGAATTTGTAGATGTTTTTCCTTCCGAGCTACCTGGTATGCCACCTCGTAGAGAGATTGATTTTTATATAGATCTTGTACCAAGAGTTGAGCCAATCTTGAGAGCACCTTATAGGATGACCGCTAATGAGATTAGTGAGCTCAAGATTTAGCTTGAGGAACTTTTAGAGAAAGGGCATATTCATCCTAGCGTCTCCCCTTGGGGCGCTCCAGTCATCTTCATAAAGAAGGATGGATCCTTACGATTATGTATGGACTATCGGTAGTAAAACAAAGTTACCATAAAGAACCAGTATCCATTTCCCAGGATTGATGATTTATTTGATCAATTATAGGGTGCCAAAGTGTTTTCAAAGATAGATCTAAAGTCAGGGTACCATTAGTTGAGGATAGTGGAAAGTGATATTCACAAAACCGCTTCCCGAACTAGATATGACCACTATGAGTTCATAGTAGTACCTTTTGGCCTTACAAATGCTCCAGCAGTATTCATGAGTCTCATGAATGGTGTATTTCACACCTTCCTTGACAAATTTGTGATTGTGTTCCTCGATGATATATTGATATATTCTCGGAATGAGGAAGAGCATGAAGAGAACTTGCATCAGGTATTGCAGTGTTTGAGATAGAATCAATTGTATGGTAGCTTGTCTAAGTGTACCTTCTTTCATACAGAGGTCCAATATTTAGGACATGTCATATCAGGTGATGGGATCTCAGTTGACCCATCAAAGATTAGAGCTATCATGGATTGGCCAGCACCAAATAGTGTGATAGAGGTCAAGAGCTTCATGGGCTTAACAGGGTATTATAGATGCTTCATTGAGGGTTTCTCTAAGGTTGCACACCCTATTAAATCTCTTCAGTAAAAGGGAAAGAAATTTGAGTGGATAGAAAAGTGTGAGAGAGCCTTTCAAGAACTCAAAAAGGCACTTACTAGTGCACCTATTCTTGTTGTGTCGGATCCCTTAGCCGATTTTGTGGTATACACAGATGGTTCTTTGGATGGTTTGGGAGAAGTGCTTATGCAGGGTGGTCAAGCTATTACATAGTCCAGGAAACTTAAGAGTCCTGATCTTAACTACCCTAATCATGACCTTGAGCTTGCAGTAGTGGTGCACACACTAGTGAGATGGAGACACTTTCTTTTAGGACATCACTTTGAGCTTCATTTTGATCATCATAGCTTGTCGTACATATATACTCAGACTAACCTTAATGCACATCCGAGGAGATGGATGGAGTTCTTGTGTGAGTATGATTTTGAAGTTCACTATATTAATGGGAAATAGAATGTACTTGTAGATGCATTGAGTAGGAGACGTCATGAATTATACTCTATGTCCACAATTACAGATTTGAGAGATTTCATATTGCAACACTTTCCTAAGGATGAGTGGTATTTTGAGGTGTGTCAGGTAGTGTGATCTCAGGGGGGCCTAGAAGGGAAATATGCAAATTATTCTTTGGAGTTCGATGGACTACTATGCCATAGAGGGTGCATTTATGTACCTTCTTCTAGAAAATTGTGTGATTTCATTACGACTGAGGCTCATAGAGCACCCTATGCATTACATCTGAGGGTTAAGAAGTTGCATGCAGATTTGAGATAGTTGTATCACTGGCCGGGTATGCGGAAACATATTGCAAAGTTAGTAGCTCAATGCCTTGAGTGTCAGAGAGTTAAGGCGGAGCACCACCATCCAGGTCAATTGCTCCAGCCTAATGTGATACCAAAGTGGAAAGGGGACACAATTTTGATGGATTTCATCATTGGTCTTCCTACATCATCTCGCCACCATGATGCCATCATGGTGATAGTTGACAAGTTGACCAAAGTGGCTCACTTCTCACCTTTCTGAACTACTTTTATAGAACCAGTAGTGGCATAGGTGTTCTTGCAGAATATTTTCTTGCATGGAATTCCATGCAAGGTCATATCAGATAGGGATTCCCTCTTTACTTCTTCCTTTTGGAAGACATTATAGGCAGCATTGGGTACCAAACTCAACTTTAGCATAGCCTATCATTTGGAAATGGATGGACAAACAAAGATGGTGAACCAAGTATTGGAGGATATGCTTCGTATGTATTTCATGGATCATCATAATATATGGGAGGAGTACCTTCTCTTGGTGGAATTTTCCTATAACAATGGGCATCACACTTCCTTGGGGATGCCACGATATCAAGCATTGTATGGCAGACCATGTAAGACACCTTTGAGTTGGTACCGCATTGAGGATATAGTAGCCATTGGTCTTGAGTTAGTTCAAGATATGGAGCAGCAGGTGGATTTGATTAGATGGTGCCTTAGAGAGGCTCAGGATAGACAGAAGAAGTATGCAGATATGAAGAGGATAGATCATAGCTACATGGTTGGAGATAGATTTTTATTGAGAGTGCGACCACATAAGAGTCCAATCCATTATGGAAAGGGTTCTAAGCTTGCACCTCGCTTTGTTGGACCATTTGAGATCCTAGAGAGAAAAGGACCAGTTGCTTATCGTCTAGCTTTTCCACCTATCCTGTCACACATCCATGATGCATTTCATGTGTTTGTACTGAGGAAGTATATTTATGATGAATCTCATATTCTAGATTGGGATGCCTTGCAAGTGGAGTCAGACGGGCAGCTGGCTTTGGAGCCCATTCGCATTTTGGCTCGTTGGACGCTATCTCTTCGAGGCCAAGAGCTGGACTAAGTTAGGGTCTAGTGGGATTGTTATGACAAGGTTACAGAATTATGGGAGGACGTAGCGCGAATGAGATCTCAATATCAACATATTTTTGATGAACTCTAGGAGGAAGTTCATGCCTAGGGGGGAGGGTCTGAGGCTCTACCTCGAGCCCGTCATAACACTTCTTTATTTTCCTTTATGGACATATCAATTTATACATTACTTTGATGCACTATGGATTTAGAGACTATTTGATACATGATTTGATATAATTGGATATGATATATCCAATATTATGTTTGATTTCAATACTTATGTTGATGATATTATGATTCATGTATGCATGCCTAATTGATGATTTCTTTATATGATTTAAATGATATTGCAATTTAGAAAATGGTTACATATGAATTATTAGGAAAAGTAATTGTATTCTATCTTTATTGTTCTTTGATTAGGAGATCAATCCATGATATGATGTGAAATTGGATGCTACGTGTTTAAAAGTGTATACCTTCATATATGTATGCATATTGTTTTGGATCTACTGATGTGTGGATGGAGATGTGCAAGATATTAATCTGTGTGACGATGGAAATACACGGGAGAACTAGAGCCAAACCTATGTGCGATTGTGAAACCAAGGTTTGTCTAGTTGGAGAGACAATACCTCGTTTGTAATGTGTTTATTTCCGTATAAGTGAATGCATGTGTGTGTGTTCAATTTGTTTAATTTTAATTTAATTCACCTTGAAAAGGCATGTCCAAGTGTATATTAATGTGTTGTATTTTATGGTGTCACTTGACACTTGTGATGTCTTGTGAGATGGCAAGTGACATGTCTTTGAGAGGGAAATGTGAAAACCTATGCATTTTTCAAACCTTAATTTAGTTTTCCCAAAAGACAACTTGGTTAGGGAGCCCTTGGAATGGTCAAATCAAGTTTGACCCGTAGGTAAACTTTAGGTGGGTTTTTGGGGGGTCAAACTAACTCCTATAGTTGAGGTTGTCATCTTTGAAGGACCACTTGATATACCTATGGGTAAGGGACCTTTTGGGGCATAGAACAACTCGAACGTGATTGCCAAATCACTTCAAAAGTGACATTTTCTTGATGGACGAAAATCATTTTTTAGAAGATTGAGTCTTGGTAAGACAACCTTCTATTCTTGTGTTGGATGCACTTCCCTACCTTACACTTACCTTTTCAGATTCCTCTTTTAAAAACCTTGTAAGAGGGTTGGGAAGACCAACCTATGAGCTCTCGCCATCATTTTCCAAGGAAGTAGGAAAGTGTGAGATGATACTACTTAGGAGGAAAATTCAAACAGAATTTTCATCACCCACTCTCAAATCGTGGAGATCAAGAGTTGTTGAATGAATTGAATTTTGAAGAAGAAAATTTGGCTGAGGTAAAAATCTTGTAGTTGGCGGAAATCTTGTTGGCTTGGGTTGGAGGCTCTTATTCAAATCTTCTTATCACATTCCATTATAGGAGTTAAGGTTGGTGTATTGTCGTGCTTAGGTTTTAAATGCATATTTTGGTTGTTTTATGTGAAAATCTGCATGTTGTAAAATCACTTGTTTATTTTTGTGTTATTGTGAATTCTTGGTTGAATTGTTGCATGGTGTCGTATGTCTTTTCTTGAAAATTGTTTATGGGAATCAAGACCAAACTCACCCTTGGGAGGGTAGAGTAGTCTTGGGATGAAAGGAGTTTGACATTCATAGGGTGTAGAGTCTCTCTTCCGGGAAGAGAGGGAAAGAAAGATCTTGGATCCTTGCTGCATTTTATTTTGTTTAAATTGGGGGTCATAAGGGAGGATTTGGCTTTAAATATTTAGGGGGTCATAAGGGATTTCTTTTTATGATCATGAGAGACTGAGTTTGAAAGGATATTTTTGGCCTTGTGATGGATCTTGTTATTTTAATATACTTGCAGATCTCCCCATGTATAGTGCATCTTCACCCCACTTTATAAATGTCATTTTATGACTATGTGTTAAGCTTGGGATGGGAGTTTTTGTGTTGAATGTTTCCTCTTTGAAATCTAGAAATTATATGTGTGTCAAGCTTGTTTGTAACCTATTTGGTACCTAATTCTCCCAAGCTTGAGGGTGGCCTCTTGTAGGCCTAGGTTGAGAGGTGAGCCTCAATGGTCACAACCAAAGGAGTTATTTTATTTGCAGGTTTGCATATTGGATGTAGAAGATGGAAGAAAGGGAGTTATATATGTGGTTGATTTGAGGAAAGATATCAATTTGCAACTTTAAGACTATTTTAGTTTATGCTTTTTAGTGAATTAGAATGTAAAAATGAAAGAAACCTGTGTATTTCTCTTACCTACTATTGAGTTTCAGAAGAAGATGTATGTGAAAGAAATGTATTTATTTCATTAAGTTTATGTATTTAGTAGCAAAAGGAAAGATACAAGAAATGTGTAGTATTTCTATTGTAAATCTTATTTGAATAAATACAAAGTTGGAAAGATTTACTTTTTAATGGCAATAAGATGTTGTGTTTTAGATTTAAGTTATTGTTAAAATAAAGAAAACCTTGTAGTTTCTAAACTTGTATTACATTATCTATATTCTGTTTAAACTCATAGTTAATTTTTAATCTTAGAAAGTTCATTCTTAAAAAGAAATAGAAGAGCTCCTATCTAATTACAACATTTACATTTGTTTCAATATAGGAAAATAAATTGTTTTGGAAAGAAAAAAAATAGTGTCTAGATTAATCTAGGGTTAAGAAAGAATGCTATTACATTAATAGTAGAAGAAAATAGTTTAAATCTGCCTACTATACTTTTGTAAATGACTTTAAAACACCATATTAGATAATAAAAAAAAAATAGATTAAATGTCATGATTTACATTCTATATATATTCTTATGTATATAGTACATATTAACATATGAATATATGAAAATAAATATATTCCACTTATTAACATGCAACTTGTTAATCTATTTCAAAAATAACCAGATGAAATAAATGTGCTATTAAAGGTATATATAACCTGTTTAAAAAAATAAAAATAAAAAACCTACAAATACATTTCAACAAGTATTTATTTACTTGCATATACATATACATACATACATACATACATAGATATATATATACAAACAAGAAAAAAAGAATAAAATAAAATTGTTTAAAAAAAAATATTATTATTACTATCGGATGGAGGTGGTAGGCGACGTGTGGGCCACAACCCACCTGTGTGGGTCATGTCCCACCACGGTGGCCACGACCACCCAGGGTGATGCCCTCCCATTACGCACTGCAACAAACAAAAACTCGGTGCCATCAAAACCTTTGTCAGCTCTGCACAAAAAAATGGCGCCCAAGAAAATTTCAAACCCTTGCAACCCAAAAATAATAATTTATAAAAGCCCTAACACAAGAAAATTTCAAACCCTTGCAACCCAAAAAAAAAAAATTTATAAAAGCCCTAACTTATGTTAGGGCAATAGGGGGGGGGGATAGAGTTTTTAGGGATAATAAATTAAAGTGGCATCTTGGGAATTATTTGTATATATATATATATATATATATTTGAATGGAAACTTTTTAAATAAATTAAAGGGATGTATTTCTTTAATCCCATGGGGTTATTACACACACACACACACACATATATATAACAAATGTAAATAGACACCCTGGGGATAATTAAATAATATTAATAGTCGGGGATCATATTTATTTTAACTCAATAAAATGACCATGTCGGTTTATAGGTGCATACGAATACTAAATAAATATTAATATAAAGATTTTATATTCAAGTTGGAAAACTCGCTATTAAATAATACATTTAGCATTAAAGTTTAAATGGAATTATTTGAGTTAATTTAATTAATTCTAAACGTAAATGAACCTATTAGTTGTTTCTAGGGAAATCGGATTTTAATCCCTAAGTAATTTATATTTTAAATTAATGGAACTATTCAAGCTCTTAGATGTGATTTAATAAATAATATAGTTAACCAAACTAAAGTATCATTTTTAACACTAGGGATGGTATCTTAAATTTATTTCGAAGAACTATTCCCCATTGAGTGTAATGTAGAGAAATGGCTTAAGGGGTTAATTTACCCCACATAGTCAATGTTTGTTACATGTTGCCATTTTAATTGAATTTTAAATAAAACATCTAGTTGTTCACATTAGAGATCACATTAAGTTGATTATAGGGAAATCAAGTTATTAAAACTAAGTGAGCATCCACGTCTTCACATTACATAAACACGAGTAATTAAGCCCCATTTAAAAAAACAAATTGTTGTTGTGTTTTTGCCCTAAAGTTTGGGCACTACACTATAAATTACCAAGCTTATTTGAACCTTATCTTATCCAATTTCATCCCAAAATCAAACATCCATTCAAAAATTCTAAAAATCCCAAAAATTAAATCTCAAGTTCATATTCCTAGTCCAAGAGTTTAGGTAGTCAACTATAAACCCACCTTAGTCGCCATTCATCCATTTTCAAATCATTGTGTTTAGCAACCAATCCCACCCAAGCCACCCTTACTCACCTCCCCAACCTCAACCAATTCCTGACCCACTTCCACCTTGACTTAGAAATCACCCAACCCTTCAAGCCACCCAAAACATCAACCCTAGACTAACCCAACCTTTCATCATATCCATATCCAACCCAATCAACCTTCCAAAACCTTTGACCAACTATAAATCCAACACCCAAACACATCCCTCAACAATAACACACTAAGGTCTCAAAAGAACAAACTCACGAATCTAATACAAGGAAGCTCCCTTTTGGGATGCCTAACATCTGGATTACTCCACAATAAAAATATGAGGACCAAACCTTTGTAGATCAACCCAAAGTCTCCCCTAGGTTTCTTTCAAATGTGATGTTGATGGTTGTCATTGATGTCAACATATTTTTTGAGATTAGTTTTATATGTTTGGTGATCCAAAAGATGTGTTCCCAAAATCTTTGGTGCTCAAAAAGATGTTTTATAATTGATATTCAATGCAAATTGGTTGAGTCGATGGTGATCCAAATTTCTCTTCTTACTGGATATGGTATTGAACGATTGTGTTCATGAGTATCTTGGTTCCATTCTTATTTTTTGCTAAGTTGGGCAGTGTTATTTTGGGTCTGGTTTGATCCGAAATTCAAAGATATGTAATAGTATTTGTGTAGTGTATCAGTCATAATTTGGGTCTAGTATTTGTAATGGATGTAACGTGTTGATTTGACCACTAATATGCATCGTGGTATGCTCAACTTCTTATTCCTTCCCACCACATGAATGTTTAGTGTTGACCTATTTGTGGATCTCTATTTGGTTGACTTAGAAGATTATTGTTGAACACAAATGGACCACTGAGAGGGGGGTGAATCAATGATAATAAAAAACTTGGCACTTTCTAAATGATTAAAACATTAATAATAGAAGTCAAGAAACTATGAGCTGAGATATTAAACACATTTTCACACACATAGAAGATAAACTCATAACACAAGATATACGAGGAAAACCCACAGTGGGGAAAAACCTCAGTGAGAAATATTGCTAGAGTATTCTACTCCAATCCAGCCTCACAATGAAAAATTGATTACAACATTTATGGGAACCAACCCAAAGGAGCACCAACCCTTGACATTTATGGGCACCATCCCCTAGCTTTATGGGCACCAACCCAAAGGAGAACCTACCCCTGCTCTAAGCACCCAGTCAATGATTTACAATGAAGATAAATTACAAATACAAATTAAGCACCCTGTTACAAATGAATTTTTGTAACTCACTATGTTATATACGCTTGGGAAAGTCTTGACTCTTGTCTATACACAGGCTTTGTCCTCTATTCTTTGTCCTCTTATTCTCTCTGCAACTAGCTCTTTGATTTTACTCTGATCACTCCTCTTTTTTCTGTCACACTCTGTGTGTATAACCTTTTGTGTTATCAACCTTGGCTCTCCACTCTTAGGTCCTTGGTCTCTGTTACACCCTTTTGTGCTCTTCTTGGTCTTCACTCTATTCCGGCTTCCAGCTACCTCTTATCTCCTTGTCACCTCCTAATAGTTTTGAGGTCTCTCTTATGTGGTGTTATGTCAGCACTCACATCATGTTATTGATACCTACTAGAACTACTTCTCTAAGCTCTCTGCCTATCATGTGTGTGAAGTAGGGTACCTGCATCTACAACACAAAAAATCAATAGATCATTACAAGCATGGTTAGAAAATTGAAATCAAATGAAAGATAAACCATGACATAGCGACCTATGGCCTCCTAAGAGATGCGAGTGTGGATTTGCTCTCAAATCTGGATAAGCAATCCCTGTGACTTGACTACACCTAGACGGAGGATTTAAAAGGATATGATATGCAAGCTAGATGAGATTGATTATGTTAGATTGATCCAAGAGGATAATTAAGCTATTGATATGCTTGATTAAGCTATGATGATGATGCAATTAAGCTAGAAAAGAGATTGATTAAGCTACATGATTCAACAATTATGCTAGAAAATGGTCAAATTAAGCTAGATCTAAGATGGAATTGCCTATAATAACAATGCTTAAATGATAATGAGATGAGATGTGCCTATAATAACAATGCCTAAATTAATATGAGATGGGATCCTTTGTGCTTCAAAATGGGAGATATTTATAGGATTTCCAAGGCTAGGGGTGAGGTGGAAGGATTCAATGGTCAAGATTGAGTCTGGAGATATGAAGGGTCAAATTGGAGGAGGTTGGAGAAGAGGTCGGAGGGAGGTACACTTTTCATCTCTGTGGTGACAAGTGTCCAGGAGCCTTTCTCATAAGAGGGCAAGTGTCCAAGAGAGGAGGCATGTGGTCAAAGTTCCATGTGTCTCAAAGAGAGGATATCCAACCCATAAGAGGTTAGGATAAGGAGGTTAGGATGTGCAAGATAGGATAGGATTAGTTAAACCCAGGGTTAGGTGGAATGGGTTAGGTTAAGGGATGGTTAGGTTAGGTGGATAGAAGTTAGGAGGCCTATGGGTAATTTGAATTTAAAAATTCAAATAATAGGAAAAGGCTAATTAACTTTCAACAACTCATATATTGATTTTTTTTAAATTAATTAGGGGATTAGAAGAAATGAATTAAATGGGGGGAGGATTAATTAATTTAGATTAATTTATCAAAGGGGACTACTGAGTTGAACCTATTAAATAAATCTTTAGATTTATTAATAAGCAAATGAATGAGGGAATTTAATCAAATTGCTAACAAAATCAATTAAATTAGGAAGGGGGATTAATTAAATAATTTCTTATTTAATTAATTATCTTCAAACATTTTTAGGTGTATACATTTTGCCCCTCTTTGAAGCGGGGTGTGATGACATGTTGATTCAAATAATGATCTCGATTTGATGATGTTGATACAATATTGGTTTGATAGGATGCCCCAGATATTGATTGATAAATTATGATACGATGATGCCCCCTCGGGAGATCAATTGAGATAATTGACCTCTAGAGTGTTTGAATTCATGCGAAATTGATTTCCTGATTAGAAACAATTTGATTTTTGTAGCGCTGATTGATTAAAGTGTGAGTTCTTTGATCACTATGATGTGGTTCTGCATAGGATGATTGATAAAGTGTGATTGATTGGATCTAATTGATTAGATTGAGAAGATCAAGATCTAGTCTAGTTTTAGGAATGACACCTCCTTTATAAGACAAAGAATGTCAAAGCGTATGGTTTCAGGAATGATATATCCTGTATAAGACTTGATCAGAACATCTGGTTCCAGGAAAGATACATCTTGTATAAGACATGATAGAATAGATCAAATGTGATCGATTGATAGAATTGATAAGGCTGATTGGATAAAGAACTGACATTTTGTTGATATCAGGTTGCAAGAAGATTCAGATATGCTGATGTTGGCATATTTGAGGGAGTAGCATAAGATTCGCATTGGGCCGACAATATCTAGAGAGAGATGAGTCATCATTCTGATTGTGTATACACCTATGAGGATACATTGATGATTCATGTGATAGATTTGGCCTTGGATAAGATGAGATTTTGTGATCCCATGCAAGAATGAAATGCAAATGAAATGAAAAGCTACGATCGGACCAGGCACTGGGTTATTGAATTTTGTCAACATTGAGCTTTTTAAAATGTGGGAAGTGAGTGCAAACATCAATGGTATAATTAAACCATGAAGACCTAAGCACTACTTTCCTAGATTTTGAAATTGCAAGGTAGCACAATCATTGAGGTGTAATTGAGCCAAGATGACTTGAGTGTTGCTTGCGTAAAACGAGCAGTATTAACCGTTTCTATACGCAAATTGGAAATGTCTTCAATGATACTTTTATGATCATATCTTGAGACAAATTTGCACATATTAATGATTAATTTACAGACAGCGGACAAGAAAAATATCATGTTCCTTCCTTGTTCCTCTAGACAAAGACATCCTGGAGTCAATCAGATATCATAATAGCGAAAATCAAGATATAAAAGTTGAACCAAAGTGTTAAAAGCATTATCCAAAAGATACCATTCATTGAAAAGTGTGTGATGTGCTTAGACTGACATGTGATAGTTTTGATGGTTAACAATTTGATCCCGTGTTCAACATTGGATGTGTCTTGGTTTGCGCTTAACAAGAGTTTCCTAACTATTGTTCTACCTGTTTGATTTAGCTCAAAATGATCTAAAATTTTGCCCCCAACTAGGTGCAAGATTTTACCCCAAGCCTAGAAATAAACTCATTATGATATACCCAATGATCCAAACCATGGTGATAAACTAGTTGTGATGCCTGCGTATGTACAAAGTCTTATCATGGATATGAATAGCACTGATGGAAAATGGATGCAAGCGGAAGGATGCATGAACTAATAGATGGAAGAGCCAACTAACAGATAGTGCTTGTTTGCCAAGTTTTCACCATCTATTTTTATTGCACTTTTTCTCATATTTGATTTTTTTGTTTATTTTTCACTGTTTTCGTTGTTTTTATATTATCTGCTTTTTCACTTTTTTGGATTTTTCTGCTTTTGCATTGTTCTTGGATTTTTCTGCTTTTCAGTGTTTTTTTATTTTTCTGCTTTTTCAAACATAAAACTTCTTTAGATGCATGTTATTGATAGGTTCTTCGAGCTGATCCCCATCTTGTGTTGATAGTTGATATGCTCCTGACCCAAATACTGTTGTGACCACAAATGGACCCAACCAGTTTGGTTCAAACTTCCCTTTCTTTTCTCGATTTGTCTGGTTGTGTGGATTTTCTTTTAGTACTAGTTCTCCAACTTGAAAAGCTCATGGTTTGACCTTGTGATTATAACTTCAGCACATTGTTTTTTGATATACCTTTAAATAATCAAAGGCATTTTTTCTTCGTTCATGGATCAATTCTAGTTCTTGTAGTTTGGATACTCTTTGTTCTTCATCTGGGATAAGGCCTTTTAATGATACTCATAGAGAAGGTATCTCTACTTCTATTGGCAGTATTACTTCTGATCCATAAACAAGAGAGAAAGGTGTGGAACCTATTAGCGTGTGGATACTGGTACAGTAGGCCCATAGAGAAGGATTCAATGTAATATGTCAATCTTTGTCAGCATCATTCACTATCTTTTTGAGGATTTTCAGAATAGTTTTGTTTGATACTTCTACTTATCTATTTCCTTGTGGATAGTATGGTCTGGAGAATCTATGTTAGATCTCAAATTTCTCACATAGCTCTTATACATACTGATTCTTGAACGGTCGTCCATTATCAGTGATAATGGTCATGGGTATGCTATAGCGACATATGATGTAGTTTAAGATAAATCCAGCAATTTGTTTTCCTATGATATTGATGAGAGGTACTGCCTCAATCCATTTTGTGAAATATTTTGTAGCTACAAGAATGAATTTGTGACCATTGGAGGAAGGAGGATGTATCTTTCCTACTCGATCAAGACCCCATTGGCAAAAAGGCCAAAATTTTGTCAAAGCATGAAGTTCTTGTGCTGGTGCATGAATTAAATTTCCATGGATCTGACATTGTTTGCATTTTTTAGCTATCTAAAAAGAATCTCATTCCATAGTTGGCCAATAATAGCCCAAGCGTATGAGTTTTTTTGAAAGGTTAAGACCACTTGAATGAGTGCCACAAATGTCATTATGGACTTCATTTAAAGCCTTCTCAGATTATTCTTTCTCTAGCCATCTTAAGAGAGTATTGTTTGTTGGCATTATGTGAACCGATATAAGGACATAATGACATTGTATGTTGTCATTGATGTCAATATGCTTTAGAGTTGAGAACCGGCATATGTGAGAACCGGTATAACACTATGAACCGACATTTGTGCCAAAGTGAAGCGGTGTGTTTGTTCAAGGTGAACCAGCATATGGTTATGGGAACTGGCACATGGAAGTGTTGTATGACTATCAGTTGGTAGTCTCAACTTTAGGGTTTCCAGTAGAAGTGCTTCAAGCCTGTGTGGCTCAATCGGTGACTTTGTGTGATGAGTTATCATGGTAACGAAGAAAAGATCATGTTGCCACATAAGCCTTGTGCACATGAAGGATCTTGCATGAAGGAGATTGTTCTTATCTACCTCAGGAATGTGTGAAGTCTGTAAATGGTGATAACGTATGATGGGTTATCCGCTGCTATAAAATCGATGGAAAATGGATGATGGAGATTGGATCAAGACTGTTGCATTTAATGCAGTGTGCTCAACAGTCACGATTGAACCATTTGAATTCCTTAACATAACAGGTTTTAGGGTTTAGAGTTTATGCTACCGACCTATCTGTTTTCCTATAAGGTTGATGTTGTGTTTCTTTCTGAAGTTGTTGGCAAAAGTTGTGTGTGTGTATCCAAGAGAAGGGATATGTGATTCTTGCCAGACCAAAAGGAGAGAAGTGAAACCTGCAAAGTGTAAGTGTAGAAGGTGAAGAGGAGCCTAAGCAGATTTGCCATTGGCATTGAGTGTTATTACTAGATCATTGTAATACCTGTTGATCTCTAATCACCTCAACAATTGGAAAATCCATTAACAGGGTAGCTTTAACCGGCTTGTTGTAAATCCTTTAACAGGGTGACTCAAAATAATTGAGTTCTTGAAATCCTCTAACAAGGTAACCTTTAATAGGGTTTAACCTCTAACTAGGTATTCTTGCCATCCCTTAACCAGGTGATCCCTAACAGGATCGGTTCCTAATAGAACCTATTGTATCAGTCTTTAACCGGACAAGGCTCCTAACAGAGCGGACTTCTAAAGAGTTCAAAAACAAGCTTGTGGGTATTCATCCCCATCATGGTTTTTCCCTGTTAGGTTTCCACGTGAAAAATATGTGTGTTATGTGTGATGTCTTCCTCATGTGATGCTTTGTTGTTTTTTATCAAGCAGTAAATCATGTTGATCTAGTTGCTCATATGGATATCTTTGATGGTAGATTACGTGTTCATGTATTAGGGTGAAATGGAATTGAAGTGTTAGAATATATGAGAAGATAGGTATCAACCAGTTTATGCTTGTCTTATCTATTCTGGGTTTATGTCGGTTGTACTTTTTTTTAGGATTGGTGTTACTGTTTGTCTGTCAATGCACAGTGTCTATTGACAAACCGGTTTAAGAGTGTATTTTTGCCTGTATTGATTCACCCCCCCCTCTCAGTACCTATTTGGTACTATTCTTTCATCATTGAGTTATCATTGTTAAGACTGCATTTGTAAAGGGTATCCGCGACGAGAGTATAATGGGAGGATCGATGAATAAAGTTTCTATTTTTGTTCTTTGACAAGGCGGGAGGGAGGATATTATCTTTCAAGTATGTGTAAGTTTGGTCATAGTGGGAGGAATCATGCCCTACAAGGTGACAGATAGTTGGGAATCAAGACAATTATGTGAAGGGTAAAACAACTCTTCCACCAGGAATTCATAACGCTCTTGATTTTCCTGTGTCTGCAATAGAGAAGTAATTATTGCCATGGCATCTGCTGCTTTGTTGTCATTCCTCGGAATCTACTGAAAAGTTATTTCAAAAATATATTTCTTGACATCATCAACCATCTTCTTATAAGGTATTAGTTTTTTATCCTTTGTTTGATAATCTTCATTGATTTGATTGATGACGAGCTAAGAGTCTCTAAAGACCTAAATTTGTGTAATTTTCCATTCTATGGCCATCTTTATTCTTGTGGCCAAAGCTTCATATTCTGTTGTGTTATTTATGCATGGAAAGCTTAATTTGTATGCCTTTGGAATTATATGACCTTGTGGTGTGATGAATAGAATGCATGCTCTCGATCCATGCTGTGTATTTGAATCATCAAAGTACAATTGCCATGTTTTTGTGGTGACCATTAGGATATCAGCATCGAGGAATTCTATATGTAAAGGATGATCATCTTGAAGTGGTGCCTCTGCTAGCTAGCTGGCAATGGCTTGCCCCTTGATAGATTTTTTGTCTATATATTCAATATCAAACTCCCTTAGGATCATGACCCATTTTGCTAGTCTTCCTGTTAATGTCGCCTTGCTAATAAAATACTTCAATGGATTGATTTTAGCATTCAACTTGATGGAGTGAGATAGTAGATAGTGTCTTAATTTTTGAAAAACAAAAACTACCACCAAGCATGTTGTTTCTATTGGTGAATAGTTGATCTCGTATCCCACTAATGTTCTACTGATGTAGAAGATGGCTCATTCTTTTCCTTCATTGTCTTGTTGTGCAAGTAGAACTCCTAATGATACTTCGGTGGTTGATACATATAGTAACAATAGCTTTCCTAGAATTGTTGACATTAGTATGGGTGGTTGCATGAGATAGGCCTTGATCTTATTGAATGCATTCTCACATTGATGGTCCCACCTAAAATTAACATTTTTGTGCAAAAGATGAGTAAATGGTTGGCATTTATCTGCTAGCTGAGAAACAAATCTTCTGATTGACTATAGTCTGCCTTGGAGTGATCTTAGTTGACTGATATTTTAGGGAGATTCCATTTCCATGATTTCTTTGACCTTGGTGAGATCTACTTCGATACCCCTAGCTAAAACAATGTATCCCAATAGCTTGTCGGAAGTAACACCAAAGGCACATTTCTTGGGATTGAGTCGTAGCTTACACTGTTCTAACTTGTCAAAGATCTTTTCTAGTATTCCTATATCATCTTTTATGTTGTATGATTCGGCCAATATATCATTCACATAGTCTTCCATGAATGTATGCATCATGGCATGGAATATCATTGTCATATCTCTCTGATATGTAGCACCTACGTTCTTTAATCCAAAAGGCATGACGTTCTATCAAAAAGTACCCCATGGACATGTGAAAGTTGTCTTTTCTTGATCTTCAGGTGTTATTTTAATCTGATTGTATCTGGAGAAACCATCCATTAGAGAAAACATGGAGTTTCCAGTAGTTAAATCCATAATGATGTCAATGTTAGGCAAAGGAAAGTCATCCTTTAGACATGCATTATTAAGATCTCTAAATTTTGTGCATGTTCTAATACTTTTATCTGGTTTGGAAATAGGAATGATTTTTGATACCCACTAAGGATATGCTACAAGTCTGATGAATCCTACGTCCAGTAACTTCTTTAATTCTTCTTTGACAAAAAGAGCGATATGAGGATGCATCTTCCTCAATTTTTGTTTAGCAGGTTTGGCTCCAAGACTGACATTTAAGTGATGCATAATAAGATATGGATCTAACCCTAGCATGTATGCATATGACAAGGCAAAATTTATTTAGTTTCATTTGAATAATTTTATATATTGTTGCATTTCTTGCTCTGATAGAGAAGTTGTTGGATATAGAATCTTTGGTTTCTCTATTGTGCCAATGTTAACTGCCTTTGGCAGTTCGATCAAAATGGATGACCTTTCTCGATAGTGCTTAGGTAAAGTGTCAAATCTCCCATCTTCCGGTGCCTCGAGGAGGTTTTCACTTTTAGATGCATCCTTTCTTTTTACTTTTCGTAGTCTAATATTCCCAATGAATGGTTTTCAGCATTAGACCTGATATTATTTTCACTTTTGCGACTGGGAGATTTGGCACCCACTTGACTAGAAGACTTGTTGTTGAGATTCCTAGTTCAAGTAGTTGTGGGTTCGATTGCATTAAGATATAAGGATATGGCATAGTCCTTAGGGAAGTATCAATGGTAGTATGTCTTTCATTTTCTCAATCAATAAGTTCAGGGTGGATTAGAGGTAAGGGGTCCTCAGGTTGAGATGCTTCAAGGGTATTTAGGGTCATGATAGAGATGTCAAAGTTTTTGATATGTATGTCAATGTCTAGAATAGCACTCTCGTTAGAATGACCTCGCGCAAGGAGCTTTTTTTTGTCCTCGATTAAGTCCAAGTCGGTCGAATGTGATTCTAATTCAAGTAGGCTAGTTCCTAACGTTTTCCCTGCATACGTATGGACTACATCAACTCCTACATCTTCTTCAAAGTAATTTTCTTCAGCGGATTCTTCATAATGATAGGAATACCATTCCCATTCATTAGAATATGTCTCACTTGTAGCTTGCAATATGCAGATTTGCTCATATAGCATTTGATTTGTTTCTTATATTTTTCTTGCTATATCTTTTCTTCTCTCATATTCAGCTTCTTTTGGGCTGAGATTGAGTTATGTTAGCCTTGGTATCAGCTCTTCATGATTTGTACCAGCTTCATGGTTTTTTTGATTGGGAGTTAATGTTACTTGGGAGGTGTCGTTAGTTTGTTTTTCATGTTGATTTGAAGTTTGCTTCTTTTGCCATTTCATGTTTGTTTGTGCTTGTTGCTTGGCAGATGTTTCTTCCCTTTTAATTGCAAGTTGTTCTTGTATGTTTTCATATTCCTCTTAGTGTTGGCTAGAAGATGTGTCTTCTGGTAGAGTAACTTGTCCATACCCTAAGCTTGATTTGCCTGTAGCTTGCTGAGTATGAGGTTGGATAGGTTCCGAGATACCTTCTTTTCTTTTTCCCATAGGACCTGTTCCAGTGTATCCCATTTTTTGAAGAATGTTAAATCCTTTTCCATATTTTTCAATGGGTATTCTGACATTGTTGATCTTTTGTTGGATTTCTTCATCCTTGTATAGCCACTGTAGCACATCTTTGTCTTTTGTTTCCTCTAATAAGGTCCCAACACTAAAAAATGCTCCATCAAATATTGGAAGATGTTTCACAATTGGTTGTTGTTCAGAGTTTGATGGTTTTCCATAGGATTTAGGAGAAAGTGGTAGTTGTGATAGTGAGTATTCTTTGTTCCCTCAATCTCTTAGCTGCATTTTTTTTTTGATACTCGACAAAATTGAGACAAATGATTTTTCTTTTCATTGTGTGTTTGAAGACGATGCCTCCCTATTATGAGGGACAATGACCCCTTGAGCTAGTTTTAGATTGCTATAGTACTGAAATAGATTTGAATCTGCTGAGATCGTGATTTCCTGCCCATTATAGGGAAATTTTAGGCACTGATGATATGTTGATGAAACATCTTGTATGTCATGTATCAGGGTCTTCCCAAGAGTATGTTGTATGATAAGGCCAAGTCTAGAACTTGGCATGTTGTGTCTTTCTACAACGGTCCCACTTTGATGGGTAATATCACAATTCCTTTAGAGGAACTCTCTTCTTCATCATATACTTTGATGGTGATCTTTTCTGGGGATCAACTACATCTTCTGAATAGCCTATAGCACGAACCAGACTCAATGAGTAAATGTTTAAGCTAGCTCCCCCATCTATTAGGACACGTTTAACACGTGTCTTGTGAATGAGGACTTCAATATGCAAGGGAGTGTTATGGGGATGTTGCAAGGACATGTCATCTTCTTCGGTGAATGATAAGCAATGAGGGGTTGTGATATGTCCCACCATGGTTTTGAATTTATCTATATTAAGATCTTTGGAATCTGTTGTATATGCTAATGCTCTTTCAAGAATTTCTTTGTGTGTGGGTGAAAGCTTTAAAAGTTCTATGATGGATATTTGTGTGGGATTTTTCTGTAATTGATTCACTAGATTGTATTTTTTTGCAGTAGATGACATGTTAGTTGTAGGACCCAACAAAAAAACTTTATCCTTGCTTCTTGTGATAGCATGAGCAGGTTCTTGATGTTGTTTTTCTTTAACCACAATCACATTTACCACATTATCATATGTATGAGCATAATTCAACTTTGCTTTACCCTTACCATTATGTGTTGTTGATGATTCATACTACTCATAGTTTGAAAGCGGAGTTCTGAAAGTTGTATGAGATTCGTGTGTCATATGTCCATCCACGATTATCACTCCATTATTAATCAAATCTTGGATGACATGTTTCAATCATTGACAATTATCCGTGTGGTGTGCCTTGTTTTGATGGAAATCACAATAATGGTTGTCATTCCACCAAGAGGGTTTTACTTGAGGTTCAAAGTTCCTTCCTTCTGGAAAAGTAATCAATTTGTTTGCAAGAAGTGTCTTTTAATGCGGACCCCAGTGGTTCACTAATGTTTGTAAATTTCCTTCGAAAGAAATTGTTGAAAGTTGATTTTTGGTGATTGTTGTTTTGTTGAGCTGTTGCTGAGTGACTGGATAAATTGAAAATCGTTTGCTTTGGTTTTACATTGTTGTTATCCACTATCCCATCAGTGATGACATTTCAATTTCTATTCCAAAATTTAGGCTTATCATTGTTATTGGTGCTAACATTGTTGTTAGAAAGATTAACTCCTTTACCATAGCTTCTTCCATTTTGATTCCATTATCAATCATCTTTTCAAAATTTTGATGGCATTGCATTTTTAGATGATATCTCATTGTCCATTTAGGTTGTTGATGAATATGTCTATTTTCTCGTATTCCAGCACTGTTCGAGGATATCGTGAAGCTAACTGTCTCCATCTCTATAGAAATATCATGAAAGGTTCTCCACTCTTTTGTTTAGTATTACATAGGTCTAGCATTGTGACCTCATGTTGTATGTTGTAAGAGTATTGTGAAATACTCTTATCCACCAATTCTGAGAATGATCTGATTCTAGGTGGAAGTTTGGAGAGCCATTCCATAGCTAGTCCACTTAAGCTCTTTAGAAATAATCTCATCAGGTAGGTATCCTCATGTGCAAACTCCATACTCATCATGCAAAAATCTCGTATATGATCCTGGGGATCAGTGCTTCCATTATATTTATCATATGGGTAAGGACAATTTTCTTGAAGCGAGTATCTTCTAATAGATCCTCTCTACATATCTTGAATCAGTTTGCAGCGTTTGTATTTGTTGTGTAAGAGAAGTGATAGGATTATCAACATGATTTGTTCTTGTATAACCATGAGTTTGTGTTCTAGTATGATCTTGATCTCTTCTTGTATCATCTTGACTCTTTCTTGTGTCCTCATTAGATTTACCTTTGTTGAGAATTTCTACATCATCCCTTTTGGGAACAAAAGTTTCCTCGTTAGTTCTTGTGCTATCAAGTATTGATGTGTCATCATTTTTGTGACCAAAAATCTCCTCATGTTGTTTGTTATCATGGAAACGGTCACTTCTCTTTTGTTCTAATTTGCTCACATCAAAATCTTGGGGGAGTGTAGCACCAGATTTTGCTAACATTAGGAAGTATTTTTCTTTTTCTCCCTCCAATATTTTCTCAATAAATTTATCAAATTTAGGATCTTGTTTGATTTCTTTGAGATGTTCTATTATTTCCTCTTCTTCTTGTATTTCATTTTTCATGTTCCATGTTCCTATAATCTTCAGTTATTTCAAATGTTTCGATTTCCATTTCGGCAATCTTTCATCTCTACGCTCTAGTTAAAACAAGCATACACGTGTGTTGAATATTGTGCAAGTATTCAGTTGTCTAAAAGGTGTTTCAATAAGTCACCAACTATCAATGTAGATATGCTAGAGTGATATGACACGAAAATATAATTCAAGTGTTTGAAAGTTTGCAAGTTTTTTGATCTTTGGCTTTGGGAGTGCAATGATGATGATTTTGATAAAACCAAGTCCAATAGGAATGATATATCCTACAATGTGGGACAAGGTTATCCTAACCAAACGTTGTAGTTTCATGATAGAGGATGATAGATCCTGATGAGAAACTATGTTTTGAGTGGTCAGTTTATCAAACAAGGTGATAATGCACTTTGAGATGTTAGATCTTGAACTTGTTGAAGGTGAATACTTGAAAATCTTGAGGTGTCTAGTTCTAGAACCCACTTTGACAAAAGATTACTTGACCAAGTGAACCAAGAAAACAATCTAAGCACCAAATGACAAATATCAAGTGTTTATGCTCACTGTAAATTGACCAAGAAAACATGACAGATCTGAAAAAGACATGTAAGAAGACAGCTCTGGACTGACAGAGACAAAAATTTGTATGACAATTTAGGCAGTCCTAAATGACAACTTAGACAAACCCATACGAAAAACTATAAATCTCGCACAACAAAGGCCTAAACTTGTATGGCACTTACCACAGAACCAGACGACAAAAGATAACAAAAAAGCTTCTGCTAATCTGACTCATACAACAATTCCCATAGAACCAGACGATAAACTAGATTTTTCATACCAAAAAAATTAAAGCTCGTACGACTGATGACAGACAAGAGACAAATTTTATTTGGACAGATTTTTTATTAATGAAGTGTGATATTTTGATTCTGTTTTCCAATTTTAGATGTCTGATTGTCTGTTTCAGGGATTAAAACACACCAAACACGCGATATGATAAGTAACCTCAAGCAGAGCATGCTAAATCCTAAGGAATTTGGATAAGAGAGAAAACCTTTGCTTACAAATTGAGGTACACACTGAATAGCTAATCAGATTATGGCCGCTAAGTCTCATGCAATGGATTCTCAATGTCTTATTATCCGACTTCAAACGCTAATGGGGGTACAATATGGCAAGTGTCTTGGGAGAGTTACTATCTCTCTTGCACAAAGATTATCCCCCTTTTGGAGGTGAATCAGGTAGCTTCTATCTTAGGGTTCATAGTAAGGGTTTTCATTTGAAATTACCCCTTGCAGTCACGCAAGCATGATTGAGGCCTATAGCCCAACAAGGTATCAGAACAAGAATTAGTCATGCAAGCATGATTAAGATTGTGAGGCCCTACTAAATGTAACATATGAGAGATATCAAAAGAGAAAACACAAATAATCCCATCCTCTGAGACTTTAATCCCGAGAGGCCTATTTTTTAGAGTGATTTGGAAAGCTTAGGTCTAGCTATACTCACTTGGGTCATTCTCACAGGGTGATTACTTTTTCCCACTATGACAGACCCGCTAAAGATAATCAAATCTCAAACATAGAAGTGCTTCAAGGGTCAGAAATTTTTATTGTCCAAATGGACAAGAGCATACTCTCCTACCTTTTAGACAACTTCTCACGAATAGAAAACAAGATGTTCATTTACCATTAACAAAATAAGCGAGCCTAGAAAACTTAAGAATACACAAAGACTTGTTGATTTTCCTTAGGCAACCTGCAACACAGATGCGTTAGTAGTCATGTTGTTTTGATGAAATGAAGCTTTGGCAAGAGTAATCTTCGAAAATCATCCTGCAAAAACTAGTTAGGTTGCTAGAAAACTCACAAACAGACTAGGGTTAGCATTAGTAATAGCCAAATTTAAGCATAAAAACCCTAAAATACAATTTGTTTTGAAAACACAAAAGCAAAAAATCATATGAGTATTCTTACTTGCTCGTACGAGTATTCTCACATACCCGTATGAGTGCGTAAAGAAACTCCTACGATATTGTAAAGGTACTCGTATGAGATTATGAAACAGGCTTGGCCAGAAACCCATGAGATTGAAGATTTGATGATGAGAGAGGCCAAGAAATTAGATTTTCTACCCCACGGTGGGCACCAAAATGTCGTGTGTGTGAAGTAGGGTACCTGCAACTACAACACAAACACTCAATAGGTCATTACAAGAATGGTTAGAAAATTGAAAACAAATGAAATATAAACCGTGACAAAGCAACCTATCGCCTCCTAAGAGATTCGAGTATGGATTTGCTCTCAGATCTGGATAAGCAATCCTAGTGACTTGACTACACCTAGATAGAGGATTTAAAAGGATATGATATGCAAGCTAGATGAGATTGATTATGTTAGATTGATCCAAGAGGATAATTAAGCTAATGATATGATTGATTAAGCTATGATGATGATGCAATTAACCTAGAAAAGAGATTGATTAAGCTACATGATTCAACAATTATGCTAGAAAATGGTCAAATTAAGCTAGATCTAAGATGCAATTTCCTATAATAACAATGCTTAAATGATAATGAGATGAGATGTGCCTATAATAACAATGCCCAAATTGATATGAGATGGGATCCTTTGTGCTCCAAAATGGGAGATATTTATAGGATTTCCAAGGCCAGGGGTGAGGTGGAAGGAATCAACTGTCAAGATTGAGTCTGGAGATATGAAGGGTCAAATTGGAGGAGGTTGGAGAAGAGGTCGGAGGGAGGTACACTTGTCATCTCTGTGGTGACAAGTGTCCAGGATCCTTGCTCATAAGAGGGCAAGTGTCCAAGAGAGGAGGCATGTGGTCAAAGTACCATGTGTCTCAAAGAGAGGATATCCAACCCATAGGAGGTTAGGATGTGCAAGATAGGATAGGATTAGTTAAATCCAGGGTTAGGTGGAATGGGTTAGGTTAAGGGATGGTTAGGTTAGGTGGGGAGAAGTTAGGAGGCCTGTGGGTAATTTGAATTTAAAAATTCAAATAATAGGAAAAAGCTAATTAACTTTCAACAACTCATAAATTGATTTATTTTAATTAATTAGGGGATTAGAAGAAATGAATTAAATGGGGGGAGGATTAAATAATTTGGATTAATTTATCAAAGGGGACTATTGAGATGAATCTTAAGTAAATCTTTAGATTTATTAATAAGCAGATGAATGGGGGAATTTAATCAAATTGCTAACGAATTCAATTAAATTAGGAAGGGGGATTAATTAAATAATTGCTTATTTAATTAATTATCTTCAGGCCATTTTTAGGTGTATACATAGCCTTTTTCTCTCTATTTTGTATCCTCAGTTCCTTCTCAGCTTCAATGTTTACGCATCTCGAGCCTATCTTTCTGGTGCCCACATCTACAATAACCCATGTTCACTAAGTTCATTCAATGGTTATCTGCGCACTCCAAGGATTTTCCCTCTAGAAAGATAATTCAAAGAAATTCCTCGAGCCCCTAACCAATCTACTATACAGACTGATTTAACTTTTCCTTTCATCTTTAGATTTACCTCAATGTACAAATTACTACACTTACTAATCTTCACCTGCCTCTGGCTATGATGTCTTATCAACTGGAGGTCTTCTGATCTTCTCGAGCTCCTTAGAAATTATATCTTCCTATTGACTAGATATTCTGTACTAATCTCTCAGACAGATAGCCACCCATATTAAATACATCCTTTTTGTCATCAGATGGTTCTCTGTGTATCGATTACTAAGTTTAGTAATCTTCATTTGCAAGAAGAGATCGGGTATCCTTCCTCGAGCCACACGAACAACCTCCAATGTGGTCACCATTAATGCATTCTTCATCCTTTCTTGACCTACCCTAAAAAATATTGACAATTACTTCCATCATCACTGACTTCTGTGTATCCAATTTCCTGTTCGCCCACAAGGAAACCACATGTCATCACATTTGATGTCCAAATCACCTAGTCAAACTTGGTCAAATTCCATCAGGATCATCTTCCCTATTGGCATGCAAATGTATTATCAAAATTTTCTCATTTGACATTCAAATTGATCAGTCAGCTTTGGTCAACTACCTGCATGAGCAGTTTATCTATCAGACTACATACATGGCGTCAAAATCTTCCTTCAAAGTCATACAGTCAATAGCAATCAACCTGCCACGTGTACCTTTGTATCTATCAGGTTGCCAACGTGTCGATGGAGTCTTAACTGATCAACTTCAAATTTTGTCACTACAAGATGGCGAGATGCGCATCATCTTCCTTTTATCTTACCCCGCATCATCATTTACAAGCCCATTTTATCTGTGTGAGCTAGTGGGATGCACCTCTTACACCTTGCTTTCATACCTCATAGAGCCATCATACTTTGCGTTTACATGCTACAGGGAGCCTTGAGCTCCTTCAGTTTTTGCTAGCATAGGATAGTGGGCTCTATCTCTCCCTTCATCCTGTGTTACCCTGCAAGATCATTACACACCCATTTTACATGGTGTAGGATAGCAGGATACCTCATCACATCTTCCTTCTAGATACCCCGCACACACCTTTTCCTTCACCCTTTGTTGTTGTGGGATGGCGAGATTCAAGCTCAAACTTCCTGATTCTTACCCCGCATGACCATTTCCTTTACGTTGTATGTTGCGGGATAGTGGGATTCATCCTCTCTTCACTTCACTTTCTTATCCTGCAGGACCAATTTGCATTGGTCATCCAACGGTGCGGGATGGCAGGAGACTGCATTCGCATGTCTCTTCATGTTACCCCATAAGCTTGTCTTCTTCTACACTTCTTGACTACGGGATAGAGAGGGACACCGTTTACCTTGCTTTTCATGTTGCCCCACACAACCATCACTCTCCACTCAAGCACGTCGCGGGATAGAAGGGGTGCCTCTATCCTCTTTGATATTCTTACCTCACAGAGCTACTCCACTTCAATCCTACACATTGTAGGATAGCGAGGTCTGTCATTTGCTTCGCATTGAAGTTACCTTGTAGGGTCTTCCTTATCCAATCTCCCTGGCTGCGGGATAGGGACGCGGCTAAACTAGCTCCAAAAAGGGGTTATAAAGCTCATGTTATTGACTTTTCTAAGAAAATTCAAAAAATCAAAGACGCAGCTAAATCTGTTGATCACGATCAACGATTTATAATTTTTGAAAAATTTTGTGTTATTGACATGTGGTTTTGGAGCCAGTTTAGTTGTGGTTGTGGGATAGCGAGGTGACAAACCTGTCATGTTATTGACATTCTCTGTTGCATAACAGACATGACCAGCCCATCATGTTATTGACATCGTGGGTCACATAACCATCGTGTTATTGACATCTATATTTAAATAACCATCATGTTATTGACAACTTAGTTTTATAATTATCATGTTATTGGCATCCCTTGTCTCCTGCACATGTTATGTGATCCACCTGTAACATTTGTGTAACTAACACGACCTGTTATATACAACTATGACCGATACTCCATGTAGCTGCATGTGACTAACATGGCATGTTATACATAATTACAGCTTAACTTTTTTTAATTCAAACCAGTTTTTTCAATGCCTTTCCAACTCAATTGCATGTGTCTTCCTTGTCCATTTTCACATCCCAATAATATATCCCATGCTTGCCTTCAACACCTTCATGTGGGACTAACACGTTGTGTGATTTTATGTTGTAGCAACACTTTTTCTCTATGCCATCACTAGTTAAATGTGCTTGCCTCATGTCATCACAGCTCTATGGCCTTGGTCCTTGATCCACCTGCAAGTCCAATAGCTAATTTCATGCAAACTCCATGCATAATCATACAACCTACACAAATCTGCTAACCTGATGCAAAACCATATTAACCAATATGTTCTTCCTCTAAGACAATCCATCACCCAACATCTCTATCCTTTGCCAACCTGAGATAGCACAACTTCTATCAATATGCTCTTCATCTAGGATATTCATCATTGTTGCATCTTCATCTTTCTCTGGAGCACTCATCCTCCTACTTCTTACATCTTCATCCAGTACTTCAACTATTGACATCAATCATCTAGCTATAACTCTGTGTGCCTTTACATATCTAACCAATCTATTCTCTGTTGCATCTTCATTCTAGGACACCCATACTTTGCTGCATCAACTCAATTGTTGACATAAATGACAATCTTATGCCAACAATTATGTTGTTTGGAGACAATATAAGTAAGAGGTTGAATTTGAATGAATAAGACATGAAAAGGCAAAGGAAAAACTAATGTATGTAAGATGTGCTAGACTGAAAAGGATTGATGTTGATATGTGAAGTGTGTTGTCGTTGAGTGGTATTGGAAGTAGTTTTGGTATTGCAGATTATATGGTGGATTTTCTTTTCTTTCTTCTTTCTTCGACAGTGAGCCTTCCTGGGTAGTGAGCTCTCATGTAGTGAGCATTTTGGTAGTGAGCCACCTTTTTTGTAAAAATCACCTTAACCAATTGCACCTTAATCGATATTATATATTGAGAACTAACATTCTCTATGGTTTTTCCCTTCTTGGGTTTTCCACATCATATCTGGTGTTTATTGTATGATATGTTTTGTGTATTTTCTTTCATGTTATATCTGCATTAATTAATTATGTTGATTATTTTGAATGTGTGAAAGGATTGAAAAAAAATATTTAAGTTGACAACGGATTCACCCCTTTTGAGTTGCCCAGATATTTAACAATTGGTATTAAAGATTTGGTTCCTTGGAAAAGAGCTTAACCACTTGAGGTAGATCCTGATCCAATGGCACATAAACTAACTATTCCTATCTTTGAAGGATCTGGCTATAGCTTCTAGAAAGTGAAGATGAGAAGTTATTTGATCTCCTTGGGCTACAACACTTGGAAAGCAGTGGAAACTAAGTATGTGCAACCAACAAATGGTCTTACCACTCAAGATGAGATTCAACCCATTGAATAAAATGAAAAGGAGAGGTATGATATCTTTAGTGCTTTATCAGAGACTGAATTAAAAAAGGTTATTTCATTAAATAATAATTATGAGGTTTGGGAAAAGTTGAGGGATATCTATGAAGGAAATGACAGAGTTAAATTACCAAAGAAGCTAACAACTAAGCGTAGATATGAGAACTTGAAAATGGAAGAAGAAGATATAACAAGTTATTTTCAGAAGGTTGATAGTGTAGTAAATGAAATTAGAGAACTCGGTAGCACCTTAACAGATGAAGACATAATTGAGAAGATTATAATGTCTCTACTAGAAAGCTATAGTGATAAGATCTCTATTATTGAAGAAACCTATGATCTGAAGAAGTTTACTAAGGAAAAACTATATGAAACCTTGTCTTCATTTGAGATAAAGAAGTTTGGAAAGACAAACCTAAATCTGTGATTTCTATTAAAGCCTCTAAGGAAAATCTAGAAGATGAAAACTCAAATGAAATGGAAGCGAACTTTGTAAGGAGATTGAAGAAAGGCACCAACAAATACAAAGGTATGTTACCTCATAAATTCTTTAGATGTGGAAATATTTTTCATATAGCTACTAGATGTCTGGAAAAAGGATCGAGACAAAAATTCAGGGAGAATAAAGGGAAGTTTAATAAGAAAGCATATTATGTTAGAGATGATGCTAGTATTTCAGATGATGAATCAGACTATGAAGATGGTAACTGTTTGTTTTTGGTAGAAAATGATGTACCTAAGATTCATGTTTCTAAGACTATTGCTACTACCTTACATGTTAGGAGAGATAGAAATGAATGGTTGGTTGATAGTGGATGCTCAAATCATATGACTGGTGATAAGAGTAAGTTCATAAAACTTAAGAAATATGATGGAGGTTCTGTTAGGTTTGGAGATGATCAAACAACACAAATTGTGGGAATTGGTTCTATTACTTTTGATGGAAAACATAATACTAACAATATTTACTATGTGAAGGGTTTGCATCATAATCTCTTGAGTGTTGGGTAAATGTGCAAAAAATGGTTACAATGTTGTTTTTCAAGATGATGGTTGTGAGATCTCAGAGGGATTTGAAATTGTATTACAATAGGGAAAAATATTAGTGGAAACATGTATCAACTAGAAGGAGCTACAATGATAGTTTTCTTTAGCATCAGAGGATGTGTCATATCAACTTTGATAACTTGGTAAAGATCAGTTCATCAAGTGAAGTGAGAGATTTGTCAAGGTTAACCAATCTAGATAATAATATTTACAAAAAATGTCAAGTGGGAACGCATACAAAAGGAACTTTTAAAGGGAAGGAACACTCATCCACCAGACTATTGGACTTGGTACACACAAACTTATGCAATCCTACTAGATCAAGGAGTATACAAGGTGAGAGATATTTCATGTTGTTAATTGATGATTATTCTAGAATGTAATGGGTTGCATTTTTAAGAGAGAAGTCAAAACCATCAGAAAAATTCAATATATTCAAAGCAATAGTTGAGAATCAAGTTGATAGAAATATTAAGTGTTTGAGGTATGACAGAGCTTGGAGAATTTATTTTTGGTAAGTTTAACAATTTATGTGAGAAACATGGTATTAGAAGGCAATATTCTGTCCCTAAGACACCACAATAGAATGGTGTAGTGGAAAGAATGAATCGAACTATACAAGAGGTGGCTAGAACAATGATAAAAGGAGAAAAACTACCAGAATTCTACTAGAGAGAAGTAATTCACTCAACAGTTTACACTCTTAATAGAATTCTATACCAAAAAGGCATGGAAAGACTTCATATGAACTATGACATGGTAGAACTCCAATAGTGAAATATTTTAAGGTATTTGGAAGAAAATGTTATATTCAAAGAGATGGGGATAATCTTGGAAAATTTGACAGCAAAGCTAATGAAGGCATATTCCTAGGATATTCTACAAAGAGCAAGGCATACCAGTGTTACAACAAAAGACTGGACAAGATTGTTGAAAGTGCAAATGTGAAGGTTGATGAAGACATTTCTAAAGACTCTAACAAATTGGCAGGTCTGATGATAGAAAAAGGGAAGAGGAAACCAAAGAGAAAGAGAAATAAAAAGAAACTCAGGATACTCAGGTATCTACATCTAAAATTCCAAGGTATGTATAGAAGAATCATTCAGTACATTATATTATTGGAGATAAGAACAAAGGAATTATCATAAGAAGCAAAGTAGCTCAAGAACAAGTTCTGCTATGTTTACTATCTAAGACTAAACCAAAAACTATAGAAGAAGCTTGCAATGATCAAAATTGGATAAAGGCAATGAGAGAAGAGTTAGACCAGATTGAGAAAATTCAAACATGGGAACTAGTTCACAAACCAAAAGATAAGAATGTAATTGGAACAAAATGGGTATTTCGGAACAAGTTGGATGATGATTTAAAATATGTGAGAAATAAAGCAAGGTCAATTTGCAAAGGTTACACACAGGTTGAAGGCATTAACTTTGAGGATACATATATCCCTATTGCTCGGATGGAGGCAATTGGGATGTTTCTTGCTTTTGTAGCTTTTAAGAATTTCAAAGTTTATCAGATGGATGTAAAATCAATATTTTTGAATGGACAACTGAAAGAAAAAGTTTACATTAAACAATGAAAAGGATTTAAGTTGAAAGATTATCTGAACATTGTTTGAAGATTAAAGAGGGAACTTATATGGATTGAAACAAGCTCCTAAAGATTGGTATAAAAGGATATATTAGTATTTGATCGATCATGGTTTTCAGAAGGGATATGCTGATAGCAATTAATATTTCAAAACTGACTGAGGCAAAATCTAAATCATTGTAGTTTATGTTGATGACATAATATTTGGAAGAAATGAAGGCATGTGTAGAAAGTTTGCTAATGAGATGCAAAAAGGAATCTGAGATGTCCATGATCGATGAGTTAGGATTTTTTCTTGGTTTGCAAGTAAATCAGAACAACAAAAGAATTTTCATTTCTCAGTCTAAATATATTAAAGAGTTGTTGAAGAAGTTTGGGTTGGAGAATTCCAAACTAGTGTGTTCACATATGACCACTAGATGCAAGTTAACAAAATATGATAAATACCCTAAAGCCGATGCAATTCAATACAGATCAATGATTGGAGGACTGATATATTTGACTGCTACTAGATCAGATATCATGTATGTAGTTTTTTTGGCAGCTAGATTTCAGCAAGAACCAAAAGCATCACATGTTGTGGCAGTAACAAGAATTTTTCAGATATTTAAAAGGAACAAAAGAGTTTGGCTTGTGGTATCCCAAAAATTTATATTTCACTTTGATAACTTAGACAGATACAAATTGGGTTGGAAGTGTTGATGATAGGAAAAGTACAAGTGGTGGAGCATTCTTTCTTGGCTCCCGGTTGGTTGTTTGGTCAAGTAAGAAGTAGGATTTTGTCTATTTATCTACAACTAAAGCTTAATATATTGCAGCATCTTCATGTTGCACACAAATTCTATGAATGAAGCAGACTTTGAAAGATATCGATATATTGTTTAATGAACCCATTTCAATTTTGTGTGATAACACCAGTGCAATAAATATTTCTAAGAATCTGGTACAACATTCCAAAACAAAGCATATATCTATTTGGTATCACTTCTTGAGGGAAAAGGTGTTGGATAATGAAGTAAAGCTTGAGTACATACCTACAAAAGAGCAGATTGCATATATCTTTACAAAGGCATTGTATAAAGATAACTTTGAGTATCTCTGGAAGACATTAGGGATGTATGTATGAAGATTGCATTAATGAAATGTTATGTTGTCATTGATGTCAATTAATCAGTAATGATATTGTTATAATGTTGTTTTGTAACCAATAGGAAGAGCTAGTGAAGGAAACTGTAACTGGTAGGTAATTTTGTGGAGTGAACCAATATTGCTAAGTATTGGAGAGTTGAAATGGTAAACCCTACCTATTGATTTGATAAACCCTAACCGGTTAAGTTAGGTGAATTGGTTTTATTGGTTTATGATCTGATGATGAGCGGTAATGATTATGACACGTATGTGTATTGTATGAAGAGAGTTTCAAAGTGTTTTTGGCGCATTGAGATAACAGTTTTTATCTAGGGAATGAGAAAGTATAATAGAGAGAACTATAGAATATGGAGTGATAGAATGAAAATTTATATCAAGAGTCTAGGAAATCAATACTAGGAACATGTTGGTACTCAATATGTTGCACCTAGTGGGATTATGACTGATGATCAGAAGAAAGAGCAACAAGAAAACAATCAAGCAATAGAGGCTATTATCATTTCTTTGTCTGATGTAGAATATGTAGATGTCCATGGTCTGGAGACTGCATATGAGGTATGGAAGAAACTTGAAGAGATTTATAGCGGTGATGAACATGTGAAGATTTCCAAGGAAGAGAGTCTAAGAAGAAATTTTTATGACATGCGGATGGCTGAAGGTGAGAATATCCAACAGTATGGTCAGAGGATAAAAGAGATAGTTGGTGAGATCAAGAGTGTAGGTGGTAAAGTGGAAGATGCCACAATGGTTAGTAAGGTGTTGAGAACCCTGCTACCAATCTATGATATTCGAGTTGTAGTCATTCAGAAGCTAAAATATATTGACAAAAATAAGGTAACCCTTGACTCCATCATTGGTAAGCTTACTACTTTTGAATTAAATGGTTATGATGGTAGTGTTCAAAAATCTAAGTCTGCAGTTTCTAACCCATCTATGTGGAAAAGTAGGGATATCAGTCACAGTTATGAATCTAGATCCAGCAGAGAAGTTGATGATGAAGATAGTTTGGTTGAGCTTGAAGCATTGTTGGCCAAGCGGTTGCCCAGAGGAACTGGTAAATATAGAGGTAAATTACCTTTGAAATGTTTTGCATGCAACAAGATTGGACATATTGCAGCTAACTGTCCTAATGGTGATATTGAGCACAAGCGAGAGAAGTTCAAGAAGTACAAGGGAAAAGGTAAAAGAGATTGTCTTATTGCAGTTGATGGTGGTATCACTGATGAGGAATCTGATGATGATGCTAATGAAGGCATTGTGTTTGTAGCCATTAAAGAGGAAACATCTTATCAGAAGGCTTTAGTTTCTCGCATGGATAATTCTGATGATTGGGTCATTGATAGTGGTTGTTCACATCACATGACCAGTGACCGGATCAAATTTATTTCTTTGAGGGAATTTGATGGTGGAGTTGTAAAATTTGGTAATGAATCACCCTGCATGGTTAAAGGTAAGGGAACTATTTCTCTTAATGGAAAGAGCGGTGCAGATGATGTGTATTGGGTTGAAGATCTAAAGCACAATCTTTTGAGTGTTGCTCAACTCAATGACAGAGGATATCCATTGGAGTTTAAGAATGGTATGTACAAAATCTATGGGAGCAAAGGTGAACTGATTACAACCAGCAAGCAGACTAAAGGTAACTTGTTTAACCTGAATCCTAAAGTCAGCAACTATTTAATTGTTAAAGTATATGATAGTTGGCTTTGGCATAGGAGATTTTGTCATATAAATTTTGATAACATTATTAAAGTGAGTAAGTCCAAGACAATGAGAGGTTTGCCTCAGTTGGACAAACCAGTTAATGCTCTATGTAAGGAATGTCAGTTGGGAAAGATGGCATTCTCAACTTTCAAGAGCAAATCTTTTTCAGCAGAACATCTCTTAGATTTGGTTCATACAGACCTCTGTGGACCAATAAGGACTAAAAGTATTCAAGGTGATAGATACTTTATGTTCTTCACTAATGATTTCTCAAGAATGATGTGGGTCACATTCTTGAAGGATAAAACAGAACAATTTAGTAAGTTCAAGGCATTCAAGGCCTTAGCTGAAAAGGAGAGTGGTAAGAAGATAAAGTGTCCGAGGACTGATCAAGGTGGTGAATTTACTGCTGAGGAATTCACTACATATTGTGAAGAAAATGGTATCAAAGGGTAGCTTTCTGCATCGAGGACACCACAACATAATGGTATTGCAAAGAAGAACAATCAGTCAGTTGTTGAATCTGCTAGAATGATGTTGATAAAAGGAGGTGTAGCAAAAATGTTTTGGAGACAAGCTATCAGCACAGTTGTCTACACTATGAACCAAATTTTAGTAAAAAGAAGTAAGGATAAGACTCCTTATGAATACTGGTATGGTAGATCACCTAATGTTAGTTATTTCAAGATATTTGGCAACAAATGTTTTATTAAGAGAGGTGACTATGTTGGCAAGTTTGAGGCTAAAAGTGAAAAAGGTATATTTCTTGGTTATTCCACCAAGAGTAAGGCCTACAAATGTTATAACATTTGGACACAAAGAATGATTGAGAGTGTTGATGTTCGAGTGGATAAGTTTCCTGAAGTCTCACAGGAAACCAGTATGGAAAAAAAGGATGAAGATCCTTGCATTTTATTTTTGGAACTAGAACCTGTGAAACCTGAAAGCGGTAAAGAGAATGTTGTTGTACCAGTTCAACCGGAATAGGTAAATTCAGAAGAAGATGATGATAATGAAGAAGAAGAACCTGAAGGTAATGATTGTGTTATTCCAAGGTATGTGAGACACCAAATTATTGGAGATAAGGATGTTGGAGTGCTAACCAGAAGAAGAATTAGAGAGAATTATTGCATGATCTCCACTATTGAGCCTATAACTGCTAAGGAAGCATTTGGAGATGATCATTGGGTCAAATAGATGAAGGAGGAGCTTGATCAAATTAAGAAGAACAATACATGGACCCTAGTACCCCGGCCGGATATAGCTCATGTAGTTGGTCTAGTTGCTAGATTTCAGAAGAATCCTAAGGAAACACATTTGATAGCAACCAAGAGGATGTTCAGATATTTGAAAGGCACTATTGACTATGGATAATGGTATCCATATGAAGGTAACTTTGACTTGAAGGTGTACACAGATGCAGATTGGGTAGGTAATGTTGATGATAGGAAAAGCACAACCGGTGGAGCATTCTTTCTTGGAGGAAGACTTGTTCCATGGAGTAGCAAGAAGCAGAGTTGTATATCACAGTCTACTATTGAAGCTGAGTATGTTGCAACTTATATGAATTGTACCCAAGCTATCTAGATGAGGCACATTTTGGAAGGTTTCAAAATGAAGTTTACAGAACCTGTTAAGATCTTATGTGACAATACCAGTACCATAAATATTTCCAAAAACCCTATTTTGCACGCATGAACCAAGCATATTCAATTGAAGTATCATTTCTTGAGGGAAAAAGTGCAAAGTAAAGATGTGATCTTGGAGAATGTTTCTACCAAGGAGCGGCTTGCAGATATCTTTACTAAACCTCTTCCTAAGACTACTTTTGAGTATCTTAGAAGTCATCTAGGGGTTGTACCCCTTCATGTTGTGAATTGAGCATGATGTAGAGTACATCATTCCCTGAGCTACTTGCAAAATTTTACAACAGGATTGATGTGGAGTGGAGTTATTCCACAGGGGGAGCATCAAGTTGCAGGTTGTTGATGTTGAATAGTGAAGTTTTACATTGCATGTTTTACTTTCAATTTGGAATTGTTGTCAAAGGGGGAGAAGACCTATGTGATTATATGGGAGAAGAATTGTATGATTGATAGAGAGAAGATCTACATCCAGCTACAAGATGATGACAAGGAGAGTACATGGTAAAATGTAAACCAGGATTCCTATTCACAATCACAGCAATCAATGGTATTGATATTTGTATTATCATCAATGCCAAAGGGGGAGATTGTTGGAATTTGCATGAATATTGCATTAATGAAATGTTATGTTTCCATTGATGTCAATTAACTGGTAATGATATTGTTATAATGTTGTTTTGTAACCGGTAGGTAAGTTTCTAGAGTGAACCAGTATTGCTAAGTATTGGAGAGTTGAACCAGTAAACCCTACCTATTGATTTGATAAACCCTACCTGATTAATTTTGGTGAATTGGTTGTATTGGTTTATGATCTGATGATGAGCGGTAATGATTATGACATGTATGTATATTGTATGAAGAGAGTTTCAAAGTGTTTCTAGCACATTGAGATAATGGTTTTTATCTAGGGAATGAGCAAGTATATTGCATGTAATGCAAAGCGCATGATGAGTTACTAAGTTTGATGAAGCGATGATCAAGGAGCGGTCAAGGATTTCTTGAATGATGTACAGAGATTGTTATGATGTGCAGAGATTGTTTTGTGATCTCTATGAGAGAACTAGGTTTTTGTTGTGTTACCGACCTGTTGATTTGTTTATAAGGTCGATGAGTTGTTTTTTTCAGAGTTGGCAAAATTTTAGTTGAGTGTGTAGTTGTCAAACCGGATGATGTATCTGTAGCTTGTGTAAAGATAGATGGGAGCATGAAAAGGATCTAAACAAGCAAGTGTAGTGATTTTCAAACATATCAGCAAACCCCGGTTGTTTTCTAACAATTACAGTAGTTTTGAAATCCCCTAACCAAGTAAGCTCTAACAAGCTTGGTGTTATTTAAATCCTCTAACCAGATGGTCCATTAGCTTGGATTTCAAATCCTCTACTGAGGTTAGTCCTCACAGGGTATTGCTTCTAACAAGGCATTATAGTCAATCCCTTAATCGAGTGGTCCCTAACAAGATTTGTTCTTAACAGGACTTTTTGTAAAGCTTAAACAGGCTTCACTCCTAACAGGGCAAACTTTAAAATAATTCAGATAGTTATCTTGTGAGTCTCATCTCACCGTGGTTTTTCCCATTTGGGTTTCCACGTCAAAATATTATGTCAAGTGGTGAATTTTTTTATGGTTATGTTTTCTATGGTTGATTTGCTTAACCACTTAATCCACTTTGATAAGTCATGATAACCGGCAGCAATATGAAATGAAGTTTTACTTATGTCAATAAAAGTATTTGGATGTTTATGAGTTTCAAGTTGTTTATTGTTAATCTTTTGTAACAGTCAATCAGTTTATTCTGACAGTGATATTGCATTTATAGTTAAGTGGTTTAACTTGTCAGTTCTAAGTTTACTTTGAGAGGTTGATTCTGAGATTGGTGAAAGTTTATTATCAATTTTTTTATCTACTGACTCACCCCCCACCTCTCAGTAGTTGACCGGATCCTTATTCTTTCATCATACCATCATTACCCCTTCTTAATTTGAACTGGTATACATTTGGATGTGCATTGGTCCAGTAAACTACTTGAATATTCTTATCTAGACTAGTGCTTGGGTGCTTCCTCTTAGGGGGAGCAGAGTGAGTTTCATAGGGGGGGTTATGCACATCTTTTTCCTTGATGTCAAAGGAGGAGAGATGTGATGAGATGCAAAGATGTGTAAAGACATTGATTTGATGATGCAAAGAAAGTTGTGTGTTTGTTGTTGATGGATGTTGTCATCAATGACAAAGGGGGATATTGTTGCAAATGTGATATTGATGGTTGTCATTAATGGTTGACATTGATTTCAACATATTGTTTTGAGATTAGTTTATTATGTTTGGCAATTCAAAATATGCATTCCTAGAATCTTTGGTGCTTTGGAAGATGTGTTATAGTTGATATTAAATGCATATTGATTGATTTGATGGTGATCTGGATTTCTCTTCTTACTAGATATAGTATTGAATGATTATATTCATGAGTATCTTAGTTCCATTCTTATTTTTTGCTAAGTTAGGTAGTGTCATTTTAGATCCGGTTTGATCTAGAATTTGTGGAAGAACACATTAAAAATGGGGCTAGACTTCCACAAGGTTTTGACATGTCATGACTCACCAACACATCTCAACCATCCCACATAGAAGTCACATCTAACAACTCTTCTCCATTAACCCATCATAATTTGTAACATCCTTAATCCACCTTACATAGAAACATCCCTTCAAACACTACACATACAAGCACTCATAAAACCATAGCTTCTACACATCTAACCAACACAACAAACTTCATCCATACTAGACTTCCACCCATAACCACTACACATACATCACAACCTTGCAACACACATGCCAACACCAACACTCACATTGACACCAACACCAATAAATCTTCTTGCAAATACATATTATCCTCACAACCCACTTCAAATAATATGCACAACATGTCCAATCAGCACCACACCCATAAAATATACATACCCCTTCATCATCAACAATGCAACAATATGCCCACACCCAATCTTTCCCAAGAACTACAAGATATGAAGGTAATTATTTGCAACTTACAAATGGGATATTAAAATAAGGGCTACACATTTGAAGAAATATGCCCTTATCCTTATGACGAGTCAAATACCATGGTCCCTTTTCCTCCAAACTTTTGAAATTCCTAAATTTGATAAATACAAAAGAGAAGGTGACCCCAAAAAACATGTCAAATAATTTTTCATGACTTTCCAAGAAGTCTCCTATAGTGACAAAAGTTTAGGATGCCAAGCACTCGAATGGTTTACTAATCTCCCAAATGGCTCCATATCCACTTTTCAAGACTTTGGAAAAATATGTTGCACACTTCCCATACAATATTGAACATGAAGTATCCATGATACACGTGTGCAACACAAAACAACAAAATGGGGAAACTTTTCCCAATTTTTTACAACAATGTAGACACCTTGCTAGAAAATTTCCTTGGCTTGTCCCCAAAGAACACTTGGTGGTCATATTCATCCAAAACTTAAACCTAGAATTGTCCTTTCAAATACAAATGCAATGTCTTGAATATTTTGAGGAAGTCATAAAAAAAGGATTACCTATAAAGAGAGCCCTCAATAAACAAGGCTTAATCAAACTTTATCGCAAAGACAATAATGGTTCTTCATCCAATGACAAACCTAAGTTTTGGGATAAAAATAAAAGTGTTGTTAGTGATGTTGTGATCAATGTCAAACATGTCCAAACCATACACATACCATCTTATCCACCAAATAAACTCTATCATAAACATAAAACCACTCAACCAACTTATCAAAACAAAAGTATCTCTAACACTACCATCCCATGTGGACAACCTCATCAAAAAAAAAAAAGTGAATACACTCCTCTTATTGACCTCATTGGTGTTGTTTTTCAAAAACTCATCCAAGACAACTTGGTCCAATATCCAATCACCAAGAAATATAATGAAAACCAACCTAAACTCACATGGTCTAAAGACAACGAATATTGTGAATACCATCAATCAAAGGTCATGATACAAATAAGCATATAAAACAAGAACTACATTTGATACCTTATTGACAAGGGTAAAATTGAACTTGATAATCACACATTGAATATGTCTAATTCCCAACTTAATATTTATAATGATCCCTTTCCTAAACATGGTAAATAAAAAGCCTCATCATTGAAATCAGTCATACCTTACGATTATGCTAATACCCTTTCATCCTTCGACTCCCTTGTAGGTCATATTGAAGAGGCTGATAACTCGGTAGCCACAATCACTGTCAAAAGAGCCAATTGCAATTTCACCACCCAAAGAGAAAAAGCAATTGTCTAAGGAGTTTCCTTCTCTTCTTCTGTAAGACCCACATCCTTATACAACCTCCTTGATCACCTTGGCAAGACTCCTCCACATATATCCATCCTCAAGATACTCCAGACATCCCCTATTCATAAAGAAATCCTTGAAAAATTTCTACTTGAGTCTTGTGTTCCCAATAACATCAATGCTTCCCAATTCCAAGATCGCATAGGGAACCTCATTGCACATACCACCTTATCTTTACCAGCATATATCTTCAAGCTATTGATTCATCCCATAATAAACCTTTACGTATTAAAGCCCTCATCTACAAACATAAAATTAAATGAGTTCTTATATATGGTGGATTGGGCTTAAACTTGTGTACATTAATATTAATAAAACAATTGGGATACCATGATGATATCATTGATCCACAAATAAATACTATAATAATGGCCTATGATGATGTTGAAAGTATTTCCAAGGGAACTATCATGTTACTACTCCAATTTGGTTTAGTTGTGGTTGAGATTACTTGTCAAGTCTTATAGCTTCATCTCCACTATAACATACTTCAAAAACCATGGATTCATTTCATGCAAGCATTGTCCCCTCCACTTACCATCAATGCTTGAAATTCCCATATAATGGAAGAGAAATCACCATTCCCACTAATCTTGGTCCCTTCCAATATTGCAATATACTTGAAGGGAAAGACATTTACCATTGTCCACTTAATACGCATGCTTCAACATCCTACATTTATTCCTCAAATGTTTTCTCATCCTCCAAAAATCAAGGCTAAGATAGTTGACAAATCATGTGGAGAGTATGATCTTCAAAATGCACTATATGTTGGTCATCTTCCATTTTCTCCAAAATCCTATGGTCGCGCTCAACAATTGGATATCTACGAAAATCTAGTGATATAATACAAAGATACTACCTTTCAGAAATGGGGTCCTCTAGATGAAGAAAATCTTGAAGAATATGTCACCTCTTGTCTCTATAGAGAAGAAAATGAGGAACCCATCAATATACCTAAGTAGAAATACCACAAATCATTTCCTATTGTTGAACAAATGGGATATAAAGGACATGGACTCAAAGCTAAAGATAAGGTATAAAATAACTAATTACACCTATATCAAATCCAAAGAATAGAGGCTTGGGTTACACCCCAAAACCTAAGTTGACCCTCATTGATGCTCAATAAGCTTCTTCTGATGTTGATGATAATGAAGAGGAGTTTTACAAAGAACCTTTTGAATATAATTTTGAAATCTTATCCTCCACCCATATTTGCACTATCACACCATCCACCCCTTCCAAACTTTAACATTTACACTCTAAGCTAATCAAATGAGACCAACAAGAACCACCTAATTTAGACATAAGTGAGAATGACAAAGTCATATTGGCCTTGCTAGAAATTCAAGATTCAATTGATCAAAACAAAGAATATGGAATCCAACTCAATGAGGATGCATAATTTGGCAATCAAGTAAACTCCCTTAGTCACAAAAACAAAAAATCAAATAAAGATAAAGAATCCCCTACTGAAAACCTTAATGAGGTGCTATAAGATATAGAAAAAATAAAAACAAAAGATGTATCTTCTAGTAAAAACCTAGATCAAGCACTAGAAAATGGGGAAGTTGACTTGCCTCTCACAATACCTCCATAACAAGAAAGGTCATCCATCCTTATTGAATAAACTATAGAAGTCAACTTGGGCACTTCCGAGAATCCTAAAATCACATGCATTGCCAAATCACTTAGTGACCAGCAAAAGGAAATAGCACTACATTTCTTCAAAGTGTGCAATAACATTTTGCATTGTCCTATGCTGATATACCAGGATTTGATTCAGACCTTGTGGTACATCACCTCATAGTCTATCCAAATTCAAACCAATTAAGAAAGAGCTAATAAAAATGCATCCATAAATATCTCTCTTGGTCAAAGCATAAATTCAGGAATTATTGGATGTAGGATTCATATGCCTTATTGACTATCTAGAATGGGTTTCTAACATTGTACTAGTTTGCAAACCATCTGGGGGCATTTGCATTTGTAAAGATTTAAATGATCTCAATAAAGCATTTCCTAAAGATAATTTCCTATTGTTTGATATTGACATAATTATTGACCTCATAGAAGGACATGAGATGCTCTCACTTATTGATGGAGTCTTTGGGTATAACCAGATCAAAATTGCACTTGAAGATCATAATAAAACAACTTTCATAACATCTTGGAGAATTTTTTTCTATCAAGTCAATCCTTTTGGATTGAAAATCATTAGGGCTACATATCAACACACATTGACTTGTTGTGAAAATGGTTAGTGCTCCCCTTGGGATTCATGACAAGGGACTAACAGCCTCCTATGCGATCCATATCTCTATAGTTGGTATTGGGCATTGATAGATCGGTCTTTTGACGCAATGGAAAGTCAGGCTAACAAATGGTATCAGAGCATTGGGTCACGAGTTTGAATCCCCTTAGGTATCACTGAGGGGGAGATTGTTGGAAAAATGGTCAGTGCTCCCACCAAGATTTGTGACAAGGGACTAACCACCTCTCATGTGATCCATATCTCTACAGTTTGTATCGGGTGTTGATAGACCGGTCTTTTGATGCAATGACAAACAAGGCCAACATTATTGTCATACTCATGACCTCCATCATGATATCATGGAAGATTATATGTAGATGACCTCTTAGGTAAATCAATGATTAGAGGACACATCGTTGTACTCACAAATATTTTTGATAGACTTGAGCAATGTAAAGTATGGTTTAATCCTAAGAAATGTGTCTTCAGGGTCACTTTTGGAACACTTCTATGCTTCATTGTGTCAAGATTGGGAATTGTGGTGGATCCTAAAAAATTAAAAGCTATACCTAAAATGCTTCCTCCTAGAAATCTCAAGAAGTTAAATAGTCTACAAGGAGATCTTTAGGCCATCTGTTGTTTCATTGCCCAACTTGCAAATAAATGCCAATAAATTCCTCACCTGCTTCAAAAAGATAAAATTCTAGTCCGATTACCTATGCCAAAAGGCTTTCAATAACTCAAGGCGTACCTGGTATCATCGCCTATTATTATGCCTCTACCCAGGTTCAGCCACTCCTTTTGTACATTTTAGTAACAATGGTTGCCTTGGAGGCACTTTTAGCAAAAATAGATGAATAGGGCAAAGAAATAACCATCTATTACATCATTCATACTTTTAGTGAGATATGAGCTAAATTATACACCTATAGAATGAGCATGCCTTGAAATTGTATTAGTACTTATAAAATTAGATACTACATGCTCAATCATAGGACAAAGCTCATTGCCAAAATTGGCCCACTTAAGTACTTACTCTACAAAGAAGCTCTTATAGGAAGAACAACTAAATGGGTCACGATGCTAAGTGATTTTGATATTGAATATGTGGATAGTAAAGCAATAAAAGGACAAATAATCATTGATTAGTTAGTTGAGGCTCTTGTACAAGCAGATCATCTCTTAATCAAAGAATTCTCTAATGATGTCATTTTATCCATCACACAATCAACTTAATGGATCTTATACCCAACATGGCTTAGGCGTAGGTATATTATTTGTCACGTCGTAATGGGATTATATACCAAAGTCCTAAGAGATTGCCTTCCCTTGCACCAACAATATAAAAAAATATGAGGCTCTCATCACAGGACTCCATATTGCCATCAAATGGAAAATTGTTGATATGTATGTCTATGGTGATTCCCAATCAGTCATCAAACAAGTCAATGATGAGTATCAAACTAAGGATACCAAACTACTCTTATATAGAAGAATAGTTGAATATTTCAAGAAACACTTTACTTCAATCCAAATTTGAAATATTTCCCCAAGCAAACAACAAAGCAACAAATGCCATGGAAACTATTGGATCTTTGTGAGAGATGCCTCAAAGCAATTATAAGTGTGAGTTCCTAGTTCAGAACCTCTTAGTTTCAGCATATGATATTCTAGAATTAGAAATGGTGTGTGATTGGTCCCAATTCACTTTTGTATCAAGACATCTATGCCTACCTATGTGACAACACCATTCCACCTAAACTTACCAAAAAGTAACAAAAAAACTTTATTCATCATTCCTCCCACTACACTATCCTTGGTGATACCCTCTTTCAAAATAAATTTTATGGAATCCTCCTATAATGTCTAGAAAAGGATGAAGCTTGAACAACTCTATAAGAGGTGCATGAAGCTATCTATGGGGCACACTCTAGTGGTCTAACTCTTGCAAAGAAGCACCTCAAAATGGATTATTATTGGCCTACAATGGAACAAGATGCTTACCAAAGTGTGAAAAAATTCTTACACTGTCAATAGCATGATGATTTGATACATGCATCATCTCAATAATTGCAATTAACTATCACCCCTTGGCCCATATCTCAATGAGGGCTTGGTCTAATTGGCAAAATCCATCCCACTTCATCCAATGGTCATAAATTCAAATATTTCACCAAATGGGTTGAAGCCATCCCCCTTACATATGCTACAGGAAAACAAATTGCCAATTATCTTATATGTCGCTACAACATCCCCTTGTCAATCATAATTGATAATGGTAAAACTTTCAAAAACCAAGATGTTTGTGAGCTTTGCCAACAATTTAAGATCCATCACCACTTATCCACCCCTTATTACCCACAAGGAAATGGTCAAAGTTGAGGCTTCAAATAAAACCATTATTAAAATCTTCAAAAAGACAATCAAATAAATTGGTCATGACTAGAACCTACAACTTAATCCCACTAGGTATGGTCCTATCACACTAGCATTCACACACCCACACTAGTACATTTGGGTCAAGATTTCGACGGCCAATCGTTGGATTTCCGACCACATTTCGTCGCACTACCGACAAAAACGGCCGTCAAAAACTTTGTGTCGAAAGTTCCGACTATCCTCGTGGTCGCCGCAATTTCAACATTACCCCAACCTTTCCAACGGCCACCATGCATGCTCAATCCGTGAATGAATATCATCGCCATCTCGAGCTGTCATCGGAATTCTAACACAAAAGTATAAAATTTTGACAGAGAAGTGTCGTCAGATGCACAACATCCTTGTCGAGCGTTTCATTAGTGGTCGTTGGAATTCCGACGACGAGAGATGATGTGGGTCGAACTGCTTTGCCGTCGGTGCATGAAAGCATTGAACGAGTTCTACTTTTAAAAATTACATGAAACATTTTTAATTTATTTGATTCAGTGTTATTTGCAAAAAATTATTATCAATGATGTTTCCTTTCTCCAAGAATTATCTAGGACCTTTCCGTCAGATAATATGTAACATCGAATGACTAAATGTTTTCTTTACAATTGCTTATTTAATTTAAGTATTATCTTAGCATGAATTAAAATTTATATCTGTACGGAAGCAGAACATACAAGTTGAAGAGTCTCTTGCATGCAAATTTCCTAAAAGAAAGCAAGCAGGCATTATCTTGAATGACATGGAAACAAGCTCATCTGCTGCCTAGAAGAGAGCAATTGGAGAATGGCAAAGGAAATTTTTTAAGGGTGATAAATAGATAGATAGTATGCAATACAAACAAATAATGTCTGGAGTGTCTGATGTGACATCTCTAATTTATGTCCAAAGTGTCTAACTGGTTTTGGAGTTCCTGTGAAACCTATTGGGCCACGCTTGGAGGAAATCAATGTGTTCATGCAAGGAGCACCTTTTTTCTATTATGAGAATGATACTTTTGCACCTAGGGATATTTGGAAGTCAATATCCAAAAATTTCTATAGTGTGGAACAAGAGTTGGCGGACTCAAAGTATAATTGTCAGCTTTCAGAAGACCAAGAGGTTATGTACACAATCTCCCAATAGAAGAGCAACCACAAGAATTACCTCTCCCCCCCATGACTATTCAGGAAGCACTTCCTCAAACAAAGGACTATTGGCCTCCATAGGATCAAAGAAAAAAATTAAAGCATAGACTCTAGACGATGTGGTGGTGTCCTCCATGAAGAACTCTACACTATAATTGAAAATTCACGAGGGAAACTGCAAGATAGTGAAGAGAAATAAAATCTTGAAAAGTGGGAAGAATGGATCTTGGTTTGGGTGGGGCCAAGTTAGGTGACTCCTCTAGAGGTTGATGAGATAGAAATCATACTAGGATTTGAAAAAGATCACACTCGTGGAACTTCGTGTGCGAGTGATCGATTGCGGTGTTTGGGTAATGCATTCCAAATAGATACAGTTGCATTCCAAATAGATACAGTTGCATTCCAAATAGATACAGTTGCATGCCATCAAGACATTACCCATTTGGAATGCAACTATATCTATTTGGAATGCATTACCCAAACACCGCAATCGATCACTTGCACACGAAGTTCCATGAGTGTGATCTTTTTCAAATCCTAATATGATTTCTATCTCGTCAACCTCTAGAGGAGCCACCTGACTTGGCCCCACCCAAACCAAGATCCATTCTTCCCACTTTTCAAGATTGTATTTCTCTTCACTATCTTGCAGTTTCCCTCATGAATTTTCAATTATAGTGTAGAGTTCTTCATGGAGGACACCACCACATCGTCTAGAGTCTATGCTTTAATTTTTTTCTTTGATCCTATGGAGGCCAATAGTCCTCTATTTGAGGAAGTGCTTCCTGAATAGTCATGGGGGGGAGAGGTAATTCTTGAAATCGCTCTTCTATTAGGAGATTGTGTACATAACCTCTTGGTCTTCTGAAAGCTGACAATTATACTTTGAGTCCGCCAACTCTTGTTCCACACTATAGAAATTTTTGGATATTGACTTCCAAATATCCCTAGGTGCAAAAGTATCATTCTCATAATAGAAAAAAGGTGCTCCTTGCATGAACACAGTGATTTCCTCCAAGCGTGGCCCAATAGGTTTTGCAGGAACTCCAAAACCAGTTAGACCCTCTGGACATAAATTAGAGATGTCACATCAGACACTCCAGACATTGTTTGTTTGTATTGCATACTATCTATCTATTTATCACTCTTAAACACTTTCCTCTGCCATTCTCCAATTGCTCTCTTCTAGGCAGCTAATGAGCTTGTTTCCATGTCATTCAAGATAATGCCTACATGCTTTCTTTTAGGAAATTTGCTTGCACATGACTCTTGAACTTTTATGTTCTGCTTCCGTACAGATATAAATTTTAATTCATGCTCAGATAATAATTAAATAAAATAAGCATTTGTAATGAAAAGATTTAGTCATTCGATGTTACATATTATCTGACAGAAAGGTCCTAGACAATTCTTGGAGAAAGGAAACATCATTGATAATCATTTTTTGCAAATAACACTGAATCAAATAAATTAAAAATGTTTCATGTGATTTTTAAAAGTAGAACTCGTTCAATGCTTTCATGCACCGACGGCAAAGCCGTCTGACCCACACCATTATGCATAATAGAAAAAATCAATATAATAGGCTATTATAAAGAATATATACAAAAATATGAAAGAACATTAAATTACCATTACAAACCCATAAACCATTAAATAGTGAAAATAGATATAAATTTGTAAATGTCTCCCTATAAACACCACAACCATAACCAAAACAAAAAAAATTCTTACCCGCAAAAACTTAGCTGGTGAGTTGCAAGTCTACAACATCTCTCAAATGATCAAACCGTTTCTTAATTTTGTTCTTCTGGTTAGTCAATGGATTTAGTTGCATGTTCAAGTTTACTATTTGAAGCCTTCTGTTTCCCTATATTTGAGACATAATAAAATTCTTGTGAGTAGGAAATTGATTCAGGAGTTACGTGTGAAGAATTTGGCAAAGTAAATGATGACAATCAAACTCAAATTTTATCTGTCTTGATTAAAGACTTTTATCCTGGTGGCATTAAATTAAAGTTCTTTCTCTATTTTTTGGTGATCTCTAGAGCAGAGGTTGCTTTTCATCGACCTGGGATACATTTAACTTGTGTTCTATCTGTGGAAATATGTATCCTAGGATGATGCAATGCAACCTCTGCTCCACCAATACCAAATAGAAGAGAAAGTACTTTAATTTAAAGCCATCACAATAAAATGCTTTCAAGACATATATTAGGTATAAAAGGAAGCCTACCCTATCATTTGAAGGGGTTTACCTACAATTCAAGTGATCTCTTAATTATAAAATCAATTCAATTCCAAGTGAACGTGCAATCAAGCATTCATCAAGAATTGAAGGAGAAATCAAGCTAATAAAGATACTTAATAAAGATATCATCTTTTAAATTAAGAAATGGGCAGGAGAATAAGAATACAAACCTTCCATATTGCACACTTCAAGGTATATTAAAATCAGTTTAAAGTGTATTCATTTAGGGACCTTTCATAAAATATTCTCAACTTACATATCATAAAAGGATCTGCTCCACCAATACCAGATAGAAGAGAAAGTACTTTAATTTAAAGCCATCGAGATAAAATGCTTCCAAGACATATAAAATCAAGTGATCTCTTAGTTATAAAATCAATTCAATTCCAAGTGAATAGGCAATCAAGCATTGAAGGAGAATTCAAGTTGGTGCAGGTGAATTTGGAAGACAAAAGGACTCAATGAAACCATTAAAGACTTTTGAAGGTCTTAGGAGTGAAGATCCAATCAATTATGCACACAATGAAGCCATTAAAGACAATCACTATTAGCATAGATTGTAGGATATGCACAAGATGTGTTTGAAATGGATTTAGAAACTTCCAACCAAATGTGATTAGTGAGTATAGATGTTGTAGTGCAACTGCCCAGGTACACATGCATGCAAAATATGTAAGCTTAGATAAGGCACATGAACTATTTGACATAATGCCTCAAAGATCACCCAATATCCAATGATGGTTGGGAGAAAGAAAACATCAATTTTTTGATAATCTTAAATATTTCTTTATTCATCACTATAAATCTATTATGAATATAGTCTCAATATTGCAGAAATTTATCTTATTATGAATGCAATATTTAGGGATGTAATCTTTATATTTTTTTTTTAATTAGGAAAAGGTCCTAATACATTTATATGGAATGATTACATTTATATTTTATTTGTGTCTCCTAAATATCCACAAAATTTGAAACATTTACCCCAACTAATTAATCTACAGAAAGATACCACTAAAGAAAGAAATTCAATCCTCACCACTATGGTCTTGAAGGCTTTTAAGACACTTGGATTCCTATTTTGGCCCACTTTTCCTTGACCCTATGTTAAGATAGTAAACTAGTTTGATAGAATCTATTGGGTGGGAAATTGTGTATGGTTGCAATTATTTTCATGCATGAAAAGTGATTTAAAGTTTGGACCAATAGAGGATAAGTATTTCTTGAACCTTCAAGGACATGTGTAGAGCACCGCATGGATGTTTCTCCATTATTGAACTCTTTGACTATGTAAGTAAATTATTTTTGGTTGATGACACAGTAAGTGTGGTATTTGTCTTTTCGATATGTTGTGGATAATATTAATCAAATATGGAATTTTTTTGATGCTATATACACTATATTTTGGATTTAATTTAGGTAAGCGAAGAGGTAATGGAAGAATAAAAGAGGCACACAAAGGAAGAAGAGTGAAATAGGATGGAGGTTACCTCATCAACATGAATGAATGCCTCATCTACAGAAGTAAAAGGTACCTCTAATGGTTTCAAAATTTGTCAAAATAGTTATGATATACCAAATAATCAAGTGGAATATCCTTTAGGTAACTAATATTATCTTCAAACTATTTATTTTGATTTTCATCATATCCTTTCCATGTGCATTTCCCTTGGTTTTAGTCACATTTTTTCTTTATTTTATATATATTCAAAACAAAATTTATAGATGCCTCTACTTTTCTCACCACTCATTAATTTTTTGGGATTTTCATTCCATTCACCAAGGTTGGCATCTATTCTAATACTTTGTGGCATGGCCAAGATAAATTATTATTCTCTCCATCTTGTTAATGACCATTTCATTAATGAATCCTTCCTCATAATTTTGGATAAGTGAGACAATGTTAGCTCCAGGAATCTTTTCAATCCTCTTTCAAGATTCTTTCCCAAGTAATAATCTTGCATATTGGAAAATAAATTACGCTTCTATTTTTCCAAGCTACTCTTCCTTATAATGTTTAGATTTATTCTAAAGTGCTCATTGTGACTCATGTTTACTACTCTTCTTATTAGTCTCATTCCAATATCTCCTACAAAAATATGGAATGATTACATTTATATTTTATTTGTGTCTCCTAAATATCCACAAAATTTGGAACAATAATACAATTTTTCAATAATACTATGAACATCACTTTGATGAAATGAGTACTAAGTGATCCATTCTTATGAGGGGTTCATAAGAACTACTCATGAGAATGGGTCAGCTTGACCCTAAAACTATGCAAGTGAATCTTGATATAAATATCATAGTATGAAAGTCTTGTGAAAACACTCATTCTTCTAGCATTGAAAGTTGTGAGAGAGTTTATAAGGGGATTCTCATGTGTATAGATTCAATGTATAAGTTCAAGACAGATTTTGAGGTGATATTTCTTTCCTTTTGGTACATCTATCTTTAAATTGGATGTTCTTTTGCCTTCATGGTAGGGAGTAAGTAATTTTTATGTGAGTTCCTTTTTTCATTCTTGGATTATTAAGGAAAACGTAGTTTGTGAAGAGGAGGTTTTGCTTGTTATCTTATAAAAAAATTGGGTATTAGCTATTATAATAAATGATAGACAAAACAATGTCCTCTAAGGATGTTGAAAAGAAATATCTATATGATGGATTCTCTTCCCAATTTATCTTCAAAGTTATTTAGTAAATATTTGGGAAACCAAAATAGGGTATGTTGATTTGCAAAGGAAGAACTAAATCTCCCAAGCTTGTTCCAACAACCATAAAATTTTATGATTGGGATGCAAGGGAGATTAGTGGATTTGATGGGTTGGATTTGGCTAGATTCACCTAAGACAATTGATGATTTATTAGGCATTGTTGTCATCGATGCATTGTTAAGGTTATTATGGTTGATTATCAAAGCTAGTGGGATTCAAATATATAGAGGCGTGTTTAAGATAATTCTTATCATTGGTTGGTTAATAAAAATATGGTTTCAAGATTGATGCACAAACATATTAGAAGGGCACTTTTATGATGTATGTGAAATAATCACATTATTAAGCAAAATAATACGTAATCTATAGGCAAGAATACTCCATATATAGATATTCTATATGAGGGACATGACTAATTCCACAAACTATAAGATTGACTAGGCTTTTCTCATTAGTGGAATCATATAATAGCTAGTGTGTATTGTTGGCTAGATGCATGAATTTGTAGTTTCCATACAACTAAGAAATGATAATGTTTCTAAGTACAAACCAAGTGAGAACTATAGACCCACTAATCTAATTTGTAACCACTCGCCATGACTATATTATGATAACTCTCTTATTGATAATAGAGAGTATCTAAAGCATTTATTAAGACCCTAATTATGGTCATGGTAGACAACACAAAGAATGACTTCCATAGGAGGCTAAGAAGGTGATCCATGAACAAGAGTTTGTTTCATTCAATCCTTAACATTAACTATCATTAAGGTGGAGAAATTTTTGAGGTGAGAAATTTAGTGAAATATTACTTAATATTCTAACTAGAGATATTACATACTAATCATGAAGTGTGAGTTCATATGACTCACTGATATATAATGATAAAGTATTACATAATTAAAATTGTAAAAAACTCTACCTACTTGATATTAAATTTATTATTATTCTAATGTGCAAAGAATAAACAAGATTATCTAGGAATTAAATCTATTACAGTTTCATCATTAATAGATGGATGGATTGAATGAGTGATCGGTGAAGTAGTTGAATTTGTGCCTATAATTCCTCTGTTTGGATTCTCTCTATTACACGGGGAGAAATGGGGGTGATGGGGGAGGAGATTACAATCTTGTATCAAGATGTAGATTTATTTTCTGACCATATTAATGTAATGAAAATGAATCAAAAATTATCTTGATTAATCTGTTCTAATACCCTAACTAGCAAGGAATTTTGTTGATACAACTGTAGCACAAGTTCAAGAAAATTTATCACCGCAAAAATACCAGTCCTCGAGCGCTCGCATCCAAAAATCTTTCTCATTGTTGTTGATGGAGGCCCGGGCATCGCCGTTTACACAGCCCATTTTGGGCTCCCTTGTGGTCATCCTCGCTGGTTATGTACCAGCCCGTGGCACTTCGTTCCCCAGCTGCGGCCGTGTTTGTCACCAATGATCGCTACAGAGGCGGGACGAATGAGATAGGCCGGATTTTGTAAAGAGGCGGGATTTTGGTCTTTTCTTTTTTTTTAAGTAATGCACGCATTCATCAAAATTTCAACGAACATGGGCACTTTTTCAAAAAAACCCTAATGTCATTGGATTATCGTCGGAATTCCGACGAACATGGGCATTTTTTTTAAAAAAAAATCAAATTTTCACACAATGCTCCTTGTCCATCAGAAACCTCCATCGGAATTTGACCCCAAATGTATTAGTGCCACTAGAGCCACACCTTAGTCACTAGTCTTTGGTTTCAAAGTTGTTTTACCAGTTGAGATTGAGCTACCATCATTAAGGGTTTCACTTCAACACATACTCCCTGGATAACAATATCAAGTTGCATGCCTCTAGGAGTTACAATTGCTAGATGAAAAGTGCCTCAATGCTTTGAACCACCTTCATGCATATAAAAATTGTCATCTCAGTTACAACAAAAGGGTAAAAAAATTTGAGTTTAAAGTTGGTGGTCTTATGCTTAAGGAAAATAAAATAAATCTTTGAGATCGAGAAAAAAAATTTGAGCTTAATTAGTTAGGGCCCTTCATAGTCACCTCCAAGTATGGATCAGAGGCCTATTAGCTTGCTACACCAAAAGGAGAACCCGTGGATGAGTCTATGAAAATTATCCATCTCAAAGGATTCTATGCATAATCCTTGGTGTATCCCAATTCCCAAAACCAAAAAAATACAAAAATAAATAAAAATAAAATGAAAAGTCTAAAAAATAAAAAAATACCAAAAAAATAGTAAAGAAAAAACATCCATTAGTGACAGCAACTCCTATCGTGCTATGGGAAAGTACCTTGATGAAAACCTTCTTGCAGGCTCCATGTGTAAATAAGATAAACCAACCATCTATTTGGTTACTAGTTTCTCCTTCACTGCATCCCATATCCCCCATCACATAAACACATCCTTTATTCATTTTACCATTCGTGCAAGAGTTCTTCACCTTATTTTCATCTTTCCCTTGTTTCACAATGCCACTATCCACCTCTTTCCACTACAAACATTCCACCCCCTATCCCCCTCCAATGAGATCATGAGTAATTCAAACACCATGAATAAAAAAAATCCATCACACTGAGCTATAATCCCATCATATTGAGTTTCCCACCAAATTGATCTTATTCATCTTGTGTGCATTACAAACACACACTAGCGATGTTGTACACAAAATCAACCTTAAGACCTTGTCACAAATAATTCCCAGCCGCCACATTTCATGTCTACCATAATTCCTAACCCAATCCATTTTAGACTCGTAGAGATGTGTTATTCTCATGACTGGCATACTACCCAATTCACTATCCTAATTATTGGCAAGAGATGTTTTGGTCGTATAATTCTTTTGTTGTTCTTTCTTTTGCATTGAATTTTATCTTTTGTCCTGTGACTACACTTACTTGGGTTCACCTACATCTTTCTATATCTTGGAGTGTTCTAACTGGTACATATTGGGGCATAGTCTTTGTTGTGTGGCATGTTTGGTGGTTATCTTACACATGGTCCAACAAGTTTTGATTATGATAATCATTCTTTGCATATACCCACCAAGATTCCATCAAAGACTTCTATGCATAAGTATATCCTTGTATCTTCATGCCTCAATGTCTCATTTGGGTTATGTTTGAACTTGCGTGTGTCAAGATAAGCTATTGTTTAAGAGGCTAGTCCATGCAAATGAAACTATGTCATCTTGGCTTTTACAACCAATGGTGCATAATCTCCTCTACTATATCAAAACTAAGATTGCTCTCCATATAAAATCATAACAATACCCCACCCACCATAGATTCCTAAGTCTTCCATCTCCATTGAACCTACCTTATTCTACCACCTCCCTACATATAGAATCTAAATTGCCTAAGGCTCCAATTTATTCACCTTCTTTTCTTATTCTTCTTCTCAATATTTACTATGACTTACACTAAAATAAATTTTGCATCCACATCCATGCAGTCCCACCTACCTAAGCATCATGAATAAATCACTCCCATTTTGTCTAATCCATTCCATTATGATCATTAATTCATTACACTTTTATTACATTGGGGCATAATATGGATTTGTTAGTCTTAAATTATCCCTTCATTACATCTTCTTCATTTAGTTATATTGTCATTAGCATTAGCATTTCAATATCGTTAATTGCATCCATTTTCCTTATTCATTAATTATGCTAAGACAACACATGGACTTGTTAGTCTTAAGAAAAACCCTTTAATTTTTCCATCACTCATTTTATTAGGTTGCATTCATTTAGATTAATTCCCATTTAGATTCATGACCATTAGTTGCATATTATATTAAATCCCTTTCAAGAATTACTATCTCCTCACCCCCCTTAGTTACACTCATCTAGCGATGTCCATTATTTAAATTAAATCTCTTTCAGGAATTAGTATCCCCCCACTCCCTTTAGTTATACTTGCCCATTATTAGATTCACCCGTCCTAGCTATAATCATTATCCATTACTTTCACTCTTATTACACCATTTAGATTTAATTATTTATACATCGTGACATCCTTTGATTCATTCATTATCATTAAATTGTTTTATCATTTAGATTCATTAGGTACATTTTTCCTTCCCAACTTTCTTAGGTTCATAATCATTAATTGCATTAGACACATAATATAATTGCATACCACGCATATATTCATATACATATCATTCATAAGACATAAAAACATCATGTACATCTAATACATAAGTCATACCTCATTACCCTATATTATAAAGTATTAGATAACATCAACATACATCATACATATACTATTGGCAATTTGGAGGAATTGATTATGTGTTGCATTTATGTTTGTCATTGATGTTAACACTAGTTGTTTTGTTGTCTACCGACTTCCAATAGAGTGGTTGGATTATCATGTTGATCTGGAGATTTGTCTCCGGTTTGGTCTGGTTGTTGGAATTGGTTTGGATTGGTTATTCATGTGTTCCTAATGCGTATCACATTTAGTTGGTTAGAGACTTGAGGATCTGGATGCTATCATATGTTCTAGTAAGCCTTTTGGTTATCAGTAAGGTTTTTACCGACAACGCTTTGATGAAGATATTTTGATGAATCCAATAAGTGGATTTGGTGTGGCTTCTAGAAGGTTATCAGGATGTTGATGGTTATCATGTTCATGTTCCAATTTATCATGGTGTTTCATTTGGCTTATGGCGACCTATTTTGGGTCTGGTGGTTATTCTATTAGGATATGGATCGATTTATGTAACGTGTTCGTCGATGCTCCCAATGCGTCACTAGTTGGATTTATTGTTTGGTTTATGTTGTTTTGGTCTTAGGCCAACTTGGTTTATCATTGGTTTATGAGGTTATGTAATGGATTTATTGTATTATCTTTTAAGTGGTCAACCTAATTGTTTAGGTCTCGGTTGGTATAAATATGATGTAAGATCTCTTTGTAGATCATGTGATATGGTATAGGTTATGGGATTATCTGTGTGCGAATAAAGTTGTAATCATATGCAGAGGTTTTGATCGATCTGTTGGAAAATGCACACTCCAATGACAAAGTGTAGGTGATTGAAGGTATTGTCATTGATGGAAACCTTACAATCCTATGGCACCGGCAAGCACCGGCAAAGATGATTACCGGCACCCCACCTGACAAGATTTTATTTTGTATTTAATTGTAAAATCTTTTTGTAAGCCGACAAGGTGAATTGTAATAGGACTCATATAAGTATGAGATCTTGTAGATAATTTGTGTAAGGATGTATGGAATGTAATAGACAAATGTGAATATTAAGGTAGATTTTGGAATAAGGCTTATGGAAGTTGTATGAGCTTAAACCGGTACTGAACCTGGCATAGTAGATGTTGAACCAAAGAAGTACATGATATTGGATTTGCATAATCCATTTTTGTAAGTCAGTGAGACTTCCCCTTTTGTAATTAAGCAGTGAGCTTTAGGCAGTTGGTCTTCCTGCATGTACAGGCCCCTATTGTAAGTAATATTTATTTAGTGGCCAGTGAGTGAATATTGTGGGTCATAAATCCCACCGAGGATTTTCCCACATCGGGTTTCCTCATTAAAAATATTGTGTTATGGTGTGCTTTCTATGTTGTGGTTATTGATCTTATTTACTGCATTATTTCTAGTTTACCGGTACACTGTTTTGGAATGCAATTTGTTTAATAAGTTAAAAAAATCTGTTAACCGGCAAGATACTGATTCACCCCGCCCCCCTCTTAGTATCTTTGGGAATCCTAACACAATCATATGTGATCAAGCTGGGTTTGTGTAAGTGGTTTAAGACCTCTCCTATTGAGCTTAACCAGAACTGTACTCAGACATAGGAGATGTTATTCTTGAAATTCTTTCATCTTTCTAGATTGTGGTCTGGATTTATTTTGTAGTCAGTGAGGCTCCTTTTGTAATGAGTAGTGCACTCTAGGATGTTAGCCTTCCTACATGTGTATGCCCCTGTTATTTTAATCACATATTGTAATGTTGCAAAATGGTAAATGATGGATCAAGAGGAGACTACCCTTTCCCTCCAAGGAGAGATGAGAGTTTCACTATTGATTACCCTTCAAACACTTTTCACCATGTTACATTCAGAAGAGGAGAGGAAATTCACTAGATTCAACCTTCAAGGATGAAGATTAAATTCTGAATGAAATGAGAATGATAAGTTGATCCCCTCTTCCTTATTTAAAAATGGAAAGGAATTGATTGAATTATGTAGTGCAAAAGTGACAAAGTCACCCTGTGAATTTGAGGAAAATTTGCATGGACCATGGTGGGAATGTACATGGTCCTCCAAAAAATCCACAAAATAAAATGGGTTTTTCTGCCTCTGCAAATGGAGCCCAAATCCATAATTACAATTGTGCACCTACAACCTACACATAGAAAAGAGAGGAAAATGGGTTGGGATTGGGTGTTTTCCTTTAGGTCAAACCCCGGTTTTAGAATTAACGAGGTAATGAAAGAAATTACTTGCAAGTAGATGTAAATGAAAGGCTGATTTGTAAATCACCTCAAGGGAGGTTGTGATAGCAATGTTGATAGAAATACTTGTGTGGAATTGAATGTTGAAATAAATCTTCTCTTCAATGGTTGAATCCTTGACTTGAATGCAACACCTAGCCTTGAAGGGAGGCTTGAGAATGCTCAATGTTGGAAAAGAATGCTTGAATGCTCTTGAATGCTTGATCGCCAATTTTCACCTTATTGAACCTTATCCCCCTTTTTGCAAATGAGAGGACAAATGCCCCTTAAATGCATGTCAATTAGGGTTAATGAAACTGATTTTCATCACAGGCCGACATCGAGGGAGTTTCCCACCCAATGCACAACCAACAATGCAACCCTACGAAGCGTCCTGCCCCAAAATAGGGCATGGATAGGGGTGCCATGCCCCTATCCTACCCCTTTCTCCAGAGTAGAGTGTAGATGGGGTGGTGTAGAGGACAAGAAAGAAGTTGTTTCTGAGGGTTGAGCAATCTCCAGTCTTTGATCGGGCTAGAGGATTAAATCTCGCATGCGTGAGGACCCTAATGCAGTCAAAAATTGCTAGGGTCACAATTTTATGACACTACATTTAGCCCCCACTTTAGCGGGAGTATAAGCGTACGTCAATACTGCTGGTAAAGTAAAAGGAAACAAGATTGAAAGACTTATACCATGTCAAGGAGGCAAGATGTGCCAAGCCTCTAGTGGACTTAGAATCTTACGATTTCGATTGACAAAGTAAAAGGGAAGATTGAGAAGGGGAGAACCATGACTACAAGTAGCAAAGTTCCCTTCACTATGAGTCATGAAAGAAAGGATACTAAAGATTACAAAGAAAAACAAAGTTCACTAAGTAATTCTAAGTATCAAAGAAGGAAAATATGAACGAAGTGTATGCCTCCATGTTAAAGAAAACACGTGCACCTTATCGAGAGAGATTGCTTTAAGGTAGGATACACCCAAGAGGGAGAGAAAGAGGGAGCACATTATCGCAAGAATTTAGCCCCCAATCAAGGAATAAACACAAAACACAAGGTAGTGTCACTTTCCTCGGGGTCAGTATGTTATATGATAACTCATGTGTATCTTGTATGTATATGCATATAATAATCGCCATTCCCCAAAGAAGGACACTACCTTAGAAGAAAGGGAAGAGAGGATGTCTTTTGAGTCAACATGAAAGAGACCAAGAAAAGATCTCAATGCTTTGCATCGTCCCCCAGTAGACATTAAGGGAGCAATAGAAGAACAAGGATACACATAAAAAATGGTCACAAAGAAGCAAGAAAGGAGAAAGACAGAAGATCTGCAGTGCTAATATTGCTAATCTAGCATGACATCCGCCTCCCAATCTTATTGATCACTATTTCAGGAAGGCAAGCAACATGCCAGAGGAGTGACATTGAGCACTGAAGATGGAGCTATCACAAGATCCAAGATCCAAACAAGGACTATACTCATGTTGTAAGTCACTTTGTTCAATTCTAGGAGCTAGGATTAGGGTTTGTGAAAACTCATCCAATAAATGCTTGTCCACATCAACATACTCATACTCACTATCAGAAGCATTAGGAGTTGTATTGCCATTATGAATAACATTTTCACCCATTACTTCATCAAAGTTTAGAGAAAGAGGAGAAAGAACACAAATAGGAGTAAAACCATCACATGTTTTGTGCAACTTATGATTTGCAGATGTTGGTTGAACATCTTGCTTAGGAGAAAAGGGAATCATATCAATTGTCGGAGTCTAAGGAGATTGATTATTTTGAGGGATAGCTTCATGATCTCAAACACAGTGCCTTCATCGGCATTCTCTCGCACAATGATTTTGTTGAGTCTTAATGGAAGGCTTAGAAGGAGAAGGAATACTTGAAAAAGTAGGAATGTTTCTCTCCTTGATAGTTGAAGGTTTAGGTTGAGGTCTTTTAGGTTGAACAAGAGGAGAAGAAGGCCTCCTCTCTCGATAAGAGGAAGGAGGTGGAACTGCACCATAGAAAGAAGGAATATTAGGTGTAGGAAGGAGACCAGGTCCACCATGAGGAGGAGGTATAGGTCTAACCTTAGGAATAATATTGTTGTTCTCCTTAAGAGAAGGTAAAATCACATCCATAGGAATATGTTGACAATCTTGCTTAGGAGGGAGATTAGTTCTATCTGTGAGGGGAAGAGCCTCATCTTGAAGAATGATAGGAATGTCAAGTATTTCAGATCTAGGTTGATTTAAGGACAAAATCATATCTTTCTTCCATTTTTTATAAGATTGAAAAAGAGCATCGCTCCTTGATGGAAGAGATTGAAATTGTTTAGGCCAAAAGAGATCAATACGAATGTTGGGGCTTCTTTCGGATGAACGAAATAAACTATGGTTCATGGTTATTGTTATTCTATTGTGAGGAAATTTTAGATAGTTGTGTATTGGAGAAGCAATAGCCTTCATGGAAGATAGCCAAGGATAGGCCAACTTCACATGGAATTGCTCAAAAGAAGGTATGATAATAAAGTCAACATCCATGGATTTAGTATGAACTTCAATAGGACGGGTGATAGAACCAATGGTAGGACAAGAGAAGCCATCGAATAACTTCACAACCACATTAGAAGCATCATATATTGGTTTATGAAATTGTAAAGTAAAAAGATACTCTTCAGTTACGATATTAACCATGCAAGACGGATCAATCAGGACACCATGGCAAGGGATATCCTTAACCTTCGCAACTATGTATAAAGGGCCATTGGGTGCTCTAATGGTCTCACTAGGGTCAAATGTAATACAAGGATCTTTAGGTGTATCTTGTGTTTCTACCATATTAACCGAGTTTGGAGCCATAGAGGTGAATTCTTGAGAAGAGAAAGAATTAGGCACAATCTCAATAAAGTTAGAGGTATGAGATGGCAAGGGATCAATGAAAATATTTAAGATTTTGATTAGGAGGAGCTACTGATTTATTCCCTTTATCATTCACACCTACCACATATATAGTATTATTATTAATCAAGTCTTGAATCTTATTCTTCAATGCAAAACATTTCTCAGTATCATGACCAGGTTGACGATGAAACTGACAAAAGGAATTGTTATCAAAATAAGGGGATGCAAGTTTAGAAGGATCAATTTATTTTATAGGAGGAATTTTGATAACATTTATGTGCAACAACTGAGACATAATACTATGTAAAGATTCATTCAAGGAATTAAATTGTCTTTCTCTTTGGAAAATTTTAGAAATAGAAGGTACACCAGTTGTAGCATTCACATTTTGGTTGTTGATTGGATCATTGAACTTGATGAAGCTTTTTGTTGGTTTGAACTTCGCAAATGGTTGTTGAACACTCTCCCCCTTATCACTTGGAGCCATAGGAGTGGATTGCTCCATTTGACTCACAGCCAGTTGATAATTATGGAGTGTTGCACACAACTACGGAAAGGAAGTAAACTCAGACAAAAGAAGTTTTTCCATCATATCTTTTTGTAAATTAGAAATGAAAATTCTTTGAATATCATTATCAGGTACATGAAAAGAAATTTGAGGACACAAATGCTTATATCTACCAATTAAATCAGTCACTTTTTCTTTAACACCTTGTTTACAATGCATCAAATCAGTCAAAGTGATTTTAGGACCAATGTTGTTTGGAAATTGCTAGATGAAAGAATTTGCCAATTATTGAAAGGAAGTGATAGAATAAGAAGGCAAAGAGCAATACCATTTTAAATCCTTATCTCTTAGTGTTCTTGTAAACAATTTTTCAAGCAATCTTTGATCATAAGGAAAATTAATGCACAAGGTTTGAAATTTTTTTATATGCGTAAGAGGATCACCTTTTCCATTATAAGTTCCAATTGAGGGATCTCAACATGTTTAGGTGCCATGACTTTAATAATATCAAGAGAAAGTGGTCTCACAACATCAAAGGTGGGCACACTAAACTTGGATTGACTCATAGAAGCAATTTGTTGTTGTAAGGAAGACACGGTTTGAGCAAGATTGTTAATTGTCGCTTCGGTAGAAAAATTGATGTTAGACATAGGTGATTGAGAAGGTGGTATAATGTTATTTAAAGAAGGCATGGACTGAGAATAAGGTGGTGGGACATTATGATAAGTAGGAATGGGTGATGATTGGGTAGGAAAAGGGACACTTAAAGGAGGAATAAAATTGTTGAAGGAATCTCCCCCTTGTGTCACACTGATTGGTTGAGGAATAATAGGAACACTCATGGAAGACATAGATAAAGATGGAGGATTAAATGAAGAAGAGGGATTTCCCCCATGACCAATGTTTGTAGGGATGACATTTTGAGTTGAAGTAGCCATGATGTTGGAGATAAAAGTAGGAATACTGGTCATAAGAGTAGTCAAAGGAATAAAAGGATTGACTTGTGTTGGAGATTGTGAGCAACCTAGGGTTTTGACACAACTCTTGATAGGCATGACATTAGAATAAACAATATGTGCAATGTCATGCAATATAACAATTCCATTCTTATCACTTTGAATCATGTGTTTAAGGCCTTCAATTAATGGAAGAGCTTCACTATTAGGGTATTCTTGGGACATCCATTGTTGAAAGTTATCAAATTGATTGTCCAATGTGGAAAGTTGATCTAGAGAAACCCTAGTTAAAGCTTCTTATTCATCATGGGATTCATCAATGGGGTGAATAGGAACATGATTAGGATGGGAAGAATTAGCATGATCCTCATTAAAGAAGTCACCCAAATTAGGCTCCATCTCCTCGGTAATTAAACCTTGGGAAACCTTAATTCTAATGCTTCGTCTAATGGGGATAGGATAGGTAGGACTAATAGTGGTAAAACTTATGCACTAGAGGGGATTGTTTGAATTTTGAATTTTGGAACAAAGCTTACAAAAATGAGTAACGCAAAATTTAAGAAAATAATGATTACACAATTTTAACTTTGTTGGAGGAAGGGGATGACACAATTTCCAAAAATGAAAGGAAATTTAAAATTTAAAATTAGGGCCAAGGGAGTACCACTTTATTTTAAAATCAAAATTTTTAAAATCAGGGCAGACTATAATTAACCTCTTAATTTTTAAAAAAAAATCTTGAAGTTTGAAATGTTGAATTTAGGAGGCATTTCTGATTCTAGAGGGATCAAAAATGGACAAAATCAGCCAATCTTCTGGATTTAGGTTATTAAATACAGTCATAACAGTCTCCCAAAAATTTGAAAAAAAAAGTCGAGGACCGTGGCGAGAATGCACATGGTCCGACCAACTTTTTTCAAAATTTTCAGGGATGAATATTATGATGATTTTAAAGCTAACCCCAAAAAAATGATGAATTTTACAACCTCTAGATGGGCAAAATGAAGGTGCGGATGTAAAGATAGGACCCTATTAGGGTTTTGAAAAAAAAAGAGGAACTGAATTGCAATTTTGAAAAAGGTCAAACCTAATGGATAGGGACACCTTGGAAAATGTTTAGAACTCTGAATTGGAATGAAATTGAATTGAAATTTGCACAAAATCCAATTATATTTTAAAATTACGGCTTTATGTCCTAACCACTTAATTTTAAAATTTGAATTTTGGGAAAAACGGGGGAAATTAAAAATTTGAATTGTAGGAATGAAGATTGTTGGTATTATGGATGTGTTGCATTGGTTTTTTCATTGATGTCAACACTTGTCAACACTTATCCTTATGGAGATCTTTGGTTATGTTCACTGGCATGTTCAGTGACTTATGCACAGTCACCGATATCTGGTTAACCGGCAGGTTATATTGTTCACTAGCACTGAGGATGATTTGTTATCATCTAGAGATTACTTGGTTATGTCAAAGACATTGTTTGGACACTTCGTTTTGGTGATTTGATTATTGGTACAATCAAGTTTGCATATTTGTTGTTACCGGCAAATAGGTATAGGTTATCTATTCCAGATCAGCATGTCACGTTATGGAGATGTTTTATTTATTGGTTATTGTTGTAAATGCATTGAGCTGACATCATGCATCACATATTGATTCATTTGTAATTGATTTAATTGTAATATCTTAGTGAGATGACCTACACATTTGGTCTTAGGTTTTGGTATATATGTAAGATCTCATTAATGAGATTATGTAGTAGAGAAGGTGGAAAATGATTATAATAAGGTATATGTGAATATAAGCAGAGCTATACATATAGACATCATTTGAAGATTCAAGGAAGGTATGAGGAAGGCAAATCAGAACTTAACTGGTACTGAATCCAGCATATGAAGATGTTATTTTGAGCGGTACATTATCATTGGATTTAACCATCCAATTGTAGTCAGTGTGACTCCCATTTTGTGATTGAGCAGTGAGCTCTAGGTAGTTGGCCTTTCTGCATGTGCAGAACCCATTTGTACACACATACTATCTACAATAGTATCATCTGATTGTGGGTAAGGTTTCCCACCGTGGTTTTTCCCCTTACAGGGTTTCCACGTACAAATAACTGTGTTATGTGTTGTGTATGTTATTTGTCTTTTTGTTTCATGCATTAAACTTTATCAGTACTATTATTAACTGTTAAATTGTCTACCGGCATTAAAGTTTGGTTTACCGGTATTATGCATTAAGTTTGGTTAAGTTATATTTGGGTTGAAATTAATAGACAATTGATTCACCCCCCACCCCCCCCCCCCCCCCTCTCAGTTGCCTCCGGGTCCTAACAAAGACAAATCTAAAAATTAAATGGAAATCCAATTTTTGCACAAGTTCAAGATGATTTTTATAAAATTAGGGTTTTAACAAGTAACCTCTTAATTTTGTAAATTTTATTTAGAAATTGAACAAGACACTAAGGAAATTGAATTTGACAATCAAAACAATTTTTAGATCTAAGATTACCACAAGCAATTTTTACAAATTACAAGTTCAATTTTAAATTTAAAAACTAGGGTTTTGAATGATTTAACCACTAAGTTTGCAGAAAATTGAAACTTGTAAATAAAAAATATGCAATGTTGTTCAAAGGAAAGCATACAAGACATCATGTTCACCAAAATATAATATTAAAAAATGGTGAATGATGGATCAAAAGGAAACTACTCTTTCCCTCCAAGGAGAGATGAGAGTTTCACTATTGATTACCCTTCAAACACTTTTCACCATGTTACATTTAGAAGAGGAGAGGAAATTCACTAGATTCAACCTTCAAGGATGAAGATTGAATTATGAATGAAATGGGAATGATAAGTTGATCCCCTCTTCTTTATTTGAAAATGGAAAGGAATTGATTGAATTATGTAGTGCAAAAGTGAAAAAGAACTGGTTATAACTTAAGATCAGAACATGGGATGAAGTTGTGCACCTGGATCTGGCAGTAATATGTTGAGATGAAGTCGTCCTGTGAATTTGACCAAAAGTTGCCCAGACTATGGCGGGAATGTACACAGTCCTCCGAAAAATCCGCGAAATGAAAAGGGTTTTTCCACCTCTACAAATGGAGCCTGAATCTGAAAGTACATCTCCGCACCTGCAACCTACACACAAAAAAGAGAGGGAAATGGGTTGGGATTGGGGGTTTGCCTTTAGGTCAAACCCCAGTTTTGGAATTAACCAAGTAATAAAAGAAAGTACTTGCAAGTAGATGTAAATGAAAGACTGAATTGTAAATCACCTCAAGGGAGGTTGTGATAGCAATGTTAATAGAAATGCTTGTGTGGAATTGAATGTTGAAATAAATATCCTCTTCAATGGTTGAATCCTTGACTTGAATGCAACACTTAGCCTTGAAGGGAGACTTGAGAATGCTCAATACTGGAAAAGAATGCTTGAATGCTCTTGAATGCTTGATCACCAATTTTCACCTTATTGAACCTTATCCCCCTTTTTGCAAATGAGAGGACAAATGCCCCTTAAATACATGTCAATTAGGGTTAATGAAACTGATTTTTGTCACAGGCCGACTTTGGGGGAGTTTCCCATCCGATGCACAACCAACAATGCAACGCTAGGAAGGGTCTTGCCCCAAAATAGGGCAGGAACAAGGGTGACACACCCCTATCCAAGGGGGTCAGTGGCGCAAAGCTCCTCTCCTACCCCTTTCTCCAATGCAGAGTGCAGATGGGGTGGTGCGGAGGCCAAGAAATAAGTTGTTTCTGAGGGTTGAGCAATCTTTGGTCTTTGATCAGGCTAGAGGATCCGATCTCGCGTGCATGAGGACCCTAATGCAGTTGAAAATTGCTAGGGTCACAATTTAATGACACTACACATACTTGTTGCAGAAGTATTATCTGGCTGTGGGTAGGCTTCCCACCATGGTTTTTCCCTTTACCGGGTTTTTCGCATACAAATCATGGTGTTTTGTGTTATGGATGGTTGGTAATTGTTCTTTGATTTATGGTTATACTTAATTCTTATATCTTTTATTCTGATATTTGGTTTATGCATTCCGGTAAAAGGTTTTGTGTGCTTAATATTTTATAATTTGTTGACATTTGATTCACCCCCACCCCTCTCAGTTTTCCATTGGTTATCTTAACAATTAGTATCAGATCTTGGTCCCCTCTACAGAAGCTTAACTACTTAAGGAAGATCTTATGGTGACTAATAGTCCAAGTTCATCCAGTTCATCTGGAGCTATCTTTCAGAGAGATATTCATAGGCTTGATTGAACAAATTACACAGTATGGAAGATTCAGATGGAGACTCATCTGAGATGTCTTGGCAAGGAGATTTGGGTGATCACACATAATGAGATTTGGGAGATCATGGAGAAAGGCTATACTCATAATTCGGCATCTGGCAATCCTCATCCAGCAAACTTGGATAAGGACATTGAAAATGATTGTAGATCTAGGGAAGAACTCTTGAGTGCACTTTCTGAACAGCAAATTATAGGATTAACTGACCAATCATCTACGAAGGCTATATGGCATAAGTTGGAGGCTTTGAATGAAGGTGAACCTACTGTTAAAATTGCTAAACTTGATGGTTACCAGATGAGGTATGAGTACCTGAAGATGGAAGAAGATGAAAGGATTACTACTTTTATGGAAAGAGTTAATGAAATTGTTATGGGAATTCAGTGTTGTGGTGGATCTCTGAGCGAAGATGAGATTGTTTCTAAAGTATTGAGAGCTTTGCGACCGGCTTACAAGATGAAGGCTACAACAATTAATGAGTTCAAAACAATGGCTAACCCTTCTATTAACATGGATACTTTGGTTGAAAAGTTATCTGCTTTTGAGCTTGAAGAATTTGGTCCTCAAGGAGATGCAAAGACTGAATCTTCTTTTCACACATCTGCATCATCAACCGACAAGAGTGATTGGAAAGCTTTATATGCGAAGGAACTAGAGGAAATGAAGAAAGAAGATGATGAGTTTGAACAACTTGAAGCCCTATTTTCTAGAAGAGTACCTAAAGGTCCTGAAGGAAGTAAGTATGAAGGAAAATCACCCTTTAAATGTTTTGCATGTAATAAGATAGGTCATTTTGCATCTAGATGTCCTGAAAGGAATTCAAGATTTGAAGAGAAAGCTAGGAGATATTTTAGGCCTAACCATGATTATCAAAACAAGCATAAGTATAGGAGGAACAAAGACAAATCATGTTACTATGTAGATGAGGAAGGTGTGATTGAATCCGATGATGAACCGGCATAAGATTCAGCTAGTGGATCTGATAGTGGAAAGGAATGGGTATTTTTGGCTATCAAGGAAGATGCTCTGGCACTTGTTATTCAAAATGAGGAAGAGGCCCCTGTTGCTAAAATTGAAGAAAAAGATGAATGGGTGATAGATAGTGGATGTTCACATCATATGACTGGAGATAAAAGGAAGTTTCTATATTTGTAAGAATTTGATGGTGGTATGGTTATATTTGGAGATGACAAAGCATGCATGATCAGAGGAAGAGGAACTCTATCATTGGATGGTAAGCATAACACTAATAATGTTTATTATGTTGAAGGTTTAAGGCATAATATTTTGAGTGTAGGACAGTTGGTGGATAAGAGATTTCAATTAAAGCTCAAGGATGGAAAATGCAAGATCGTTAACAGATCTGGTTTGGAGATTGCAATTGGTACACAGACTAAAGGTTGATAACTCAATGATGAACCACTAGTACCAAACTGGTACTGAGACGGGGGGTGAATCAGTACAAACACAAAGTTAGTCTAAAACCGGTTTGATAGAAAATACTCCAAATGACTGACAAACAGGGATACTGGCAAAACAGAGTGCAACCGGTAACATCCAGTATAGCTCAATCAATCATGAACCGGTCACTCAATAAGCTTCCCTCTTAGCTCAATACTACAGTATCATTATATTCTCATGCATAAACAGGTAAACTTAATCATTAGATCTTCACAACAGTGAGTTCAATATGTTTTATAGACAGGCATAAAACATAGAACCTTCATATGCTTAATAGGTAAAACACAGCATCACAAGATAAAAGCATTTCACATGACACACATATTTTTCACGTGGAAACCCAACTGGGAAAAACCACGATGGGAATTAATACCCACAAGCTGATTTTTGAACTCTTTAGAAGTCCGCTCTGTTAGGAGCCTTGCCCGATTAAAGATATTATAGTAGGTTTTGCTACAAACCAATCCTATTAGGGATCACCTAGTTAAGGGATACCCGGTTAAGGGTTAAACCTGGTAGGGTCACCTTGTTAGAGGATTTCAAGAACTCAATAGCTGAAAGGATCTCCTAAGCTCTATAGCTTCTCGGAACTCATTAACCTCAAGTTACCCGGTTAAGGGATTTGAATCAAGCCTGTTAAGACCACCCTGTTAAGGGATTTTGAATCAAGCCAGTTGAGGCTACCCTGTTAGGGGATTTTGCAACTGTTGAAGTGGTTAGAGATCAACAGGAATAAAAATGATCTATTTATAGCACTCAATGCTAATGTAGATCTAGTTAGGCTCCTCTTTACCTTCTGCACATTCACTTTGCAGGTATCTCTTCTCTCCTTTGGTCTGGTAAGAATCACATATCACTTCCCTTGGATACACACTCACAACTTTTGCCAACAACCTTAGAAAGAAACACAACATCGACCTTATAGGAAACATACAGGTCGGTAGCAAAAACCCCAAACCCTAAACCTGTTAGGTTAAGCAATTCAAGCGGTTCAATCCTGACTATTGAATCATATTGCATTAAATGCAACAATCTTGAATTGATCTCAAGACATTCTCCATCATCCATTAGCCACCGATTTCATGGCGGCTGATAACCCATCACGTGTTATCACCGTTTGACAGACTTTGCTCATTCCCGAGGCAGATAGGAATAGTCTTCTTCATGCAAGATCCTTCATGCGCACAGAGCTTACGTGGCAACACGATCTATCCTCTATTATACTACTAACCGATTGAATCACATAGACTTGAGGTATTCCAACCGAAAATCCTAAAGTGGAAGCTACCTACCAACCGGTAGTCATACAATGCTTCCATGTGCCGGTTCCCATAACTACATGCCGGTTCATCTTGAACAAATATGCCGTTTCACTTTGGCATATAAACTGGTTCATACATATGTCGGTTCCTTTCTCTTTTCGCCTATCACATGTGTTGGTTCACACCATGTCTCATATTGACATCAATGACAACATACAATATCATTATGTCTTCATGCCGGTTCACATAATGCCAACAAAGGTAACATCTTTCATTTGAACTCCGGTGAGAAGACATGTTTGATTGCACAAATTGATGAGAGTTGGTTATGGCACAAGAGGTTGTGTCATGTGAATTTTGATTTCATCATAAAGATTAGTTCAACTAAGGTTGTTAGAGATATACCTAAGATTGTGAAGCCCTATAATCTGGTATGTAAGGAATGTCAAATGGGAAAGCAAGTTAGAACTTCTTTTAAGAGTATACAAGACAAATCTAAAGATGTTCTTGATTTTATTCATACTGATTTCTGTGGTCCTACTAGAATAAAGAGTTTTCAGGGTGATAGATATTTCATGCTAATCGTTAATGACTATTCTAGAATGATGTGGGTTACTTTTCTAATGGAGAAATCTGAAGCTTTTGAAAAGTTTAAGATCTTTAAAGCTAAGGTTGAGATAGACATAGGGTTGAATATTAAATGCTTAAGGTCAGATCAATGTGGTGAATTCACATCTGGTGAATTTAATAGTTACTATGAGAAGCATGGGATAAGGAGATAGTTGTCTGCACCCAGACACCTCACCAGAATGGTGTTTTGGAAAGAAAGAACATGAATATCTTGGATGCGGCTAGAACTATGATGATGGAAGCTAATCTGCCTCATATCTATTGGAGAGAAGTTGTGAGCATGGTAGTATACACATTTAACAGAGTTCATATCAAATGAGACATCGATAGGATACCTTATGAGTTATGGTTTGGTCATACACCTACAGTTAAGTATTTCAGAATCTTTCATAGTAAATGCTATATCAAAAGAGATGATTCCATTAGAAAGTTTGATCCTAGATGTGATGAAGGGATATTTCTTGGTTATTATAATGAAAGCAAAGCATATAGATGTTATAACAAGAGATTGCAGAGAATTGTGGAGAGTGCTAATGTCAAGGTGGATGAGTTGTACAAAGGTCAAATCAAAACTTATGAGAGAGAACCGGAAGTGGAGATGATCGTAATTGAACCGATAGCACCTGTACCGAAATAAAATGTTGAACCAGTTACCCCGACAATATCAGAAATTCAATAGTAATTGAAGATCAGAGCAGAGAAACATAAAGTCAGAAGACTCCTAGGTATGTAAGGTTAAATCATTCAGAAGATCAGATTATTGGAGACAAGAACAAAGGAGTAATGACAAGAAGAAGGTTGGTAGCTAATGAGGTATGTTTAATTTCTTAAGTTAGATTGGCATCAGTTATTGAAGCTTGTAAAGATGAATGTTGGATGAGAGCTATGGAAGAGGAATTACATCAGATTGAAAAGAACAACACATGGACTTTAGTTCCCGACCTAAAAATAAGAATGTTATTGGAACTAAATGGGTTTTTAGGAATAAATTGAATGAGGACAGACAAGTTGTGAGGAATAAGCCTAGATTGGTATGTAAATGATATTCTCAGAAGGAAGGAATTGATTATGATAAGACTTTGGCTCCTGTAGCTAGGCTTGAAGCTGTGAGAATATTGTGTGCTTATGTTGCCCATAAGAAATACAAGGTTTATCAGATGGATGTTATGTGTGCATTTTTTAATGGAGATCTTGAAGAGGAAGTTTACATTGAACAACCTGATATATTTTCATTTTCAAATGACAAAAACATGGTTTGTAGGTTAAGGAAAGCTTTATATGGATTGAAACAGGCCCCTAGAGCTTGGTATGATAGATTGGACAAATATCTTTTGAAGCTTGGTTTCACTAAAGGTAATGTTGACAGTAACTTATATTATAAGATCATTAATGTTGGCATATTGATTGTTGAAGTCTTTGTTGATGATCATTTTTGGAGGTGAGGATAAATTATGTATGGAATTCTCTGATAATATGAAGAATGAATTTGAGATGTCTATGATTGGGGAGATGAAATTTTTCTTAGGTTTGCAGATTACTCAGAATGATAAAGGTATTTTCATCTGTCAAACTAAGTATGCTAGAGAGTTGTTGAAGAAATTTGTTATGGAAAATTATAAACCGGATGGTACTCCTATGCTTACAAGTGAGAAATTGACAAAGAATGATGTATTAGCTTCAATAAATCCTACAAGGTATAAATCTATTATTGGAGGTTTGTTATATATGACTCAGACTAGACCGGATATAATGAATGTAGTTTGTATTATATCAAGATATTAGAGTGATCCTAGAGAGAATCATGAGAGTGCGGTGAAAAGGATTTTCAGGAATTTGCAAGGAAAAACTGAGTATGGTTTGTGGTATCCTAAAAATGATGACTTTACACTATGTGCATATACAGATGTTGACTAGGCTGGAGATGTTCATGGTTGAAAGAGCACATCCGGTGGAGATTTCTTTCTTGGAAAGAAACTTGTTTCATGGATCAACAAGAAACAATCATGTATTTCTTTATCTACTATTGAAGATGAGTATGTTGTTGCTGCTACTAATTGTACACAAGTTCTATGGATGAAGCAAATGTTGAAGGATATAAGGATAGATTGCAATGAACTGGAAGTTATTCACTATGATAACTTTGCTGCTATTGATATATCAAAGAATCTGGTATTTCATTCTAAGACTAAGCATATTTCTATCAAGTATAATTTCCTGAAGGACAAGGTGGAAGCAAGTAAAGTTGGACTGGTTTATGTGAACAGTAAAGAGCAGATTGCAGATATCTTCACTAAACTTAGCCAAAGGAATCATTTGAATACTTCAAATATAGATTGGGAGTTTATGCCCCTCCAGTAGAGACTTGAGTGATGTTGATTGGCATCATTTTGACATGCATTATCAGAACTATCATTCATTCTGGATTGATGTGTTGGTGCTACTACTCAAGGGGAGTATTCAGCTATGTGGTTCAGAGGTTTTATGACTTTTCTTTGATGTTTATGTCATATTTTTAGCATTGATGTCAAAGGGGAAGAGATATTTATGTGAAAAATAGAGCTTAACGGGGATATCATTCATAGGGGGAGTTTGGTATGTTGCTTCAGAACTTCATTATCATATTATCTTGGAGAGTTTATTGGATGTCTTCCATTGGGGGAGACTTGTTTGGAACTTCTTGGCACTTGGATGTTTTTCACATATAGTGTTTCCATCAATTCCAAAGGGGGATATTGTTGGCAATTTGGAGGAATTGATTATGTGTTGCATTGATGTTTAGCATTGATGTCAACACTAGTTGTTTTGTTGTCTATCGTATTCTAGTAGAGTGGTTGGATTATCATGTTTATCTAGAGATTTGTCTTCGGTTTGGTCTGTCTATTGCAATTGATTTGGATTGGTTACTCATGTGTTCCTGATGCGTATCACACTCAGTTGATTTGGGATTTGAGGTTCCAGATGCTATCATATGTTCTAGTAAGCCTTTTGGTTACCAGTAAGGGTTTTACCAACAGCACTTTGATGAAGATCTTTTAATGAATCTGATAAGTGGTGTTGGTGCGGCTTCTAGAAGGTTATCAGGATGTTGATGGTTATCATGTTCGTGTTCCAGTTAATCATGGTGTTTCATTTGGCATATGGCAACCTATTTTGGGTCTGGTGGTTATTTTGCTAGGTTATGGACTGATTTATGTAATGTGTTGGTTGATGCTCCCGATGCGTCACCGGTTGGATTTATTGTTTGGTTTATATTGTTTCGGTCTTAGGCCGACTTGGTTTATCATTGGTTTGCGAGATTATGTAATGGATTTATTGTATTATCTTTTAAGTGGCTGACAGGTAATTTTTTAGGTCCTGGGTTGGTATAAATATGATGTAACATCTCTTTGTAGATCATGTGATATGGTATAGGTTATGGGATTATCTATGTGTGAATAAAGTTGTAATCATATGCAGAGGTTTTGGTCGATCATAGGTGATCGAATTAGGTTTGTGTAAGAGGTTTAAGACCTCTGGTATTGAGCTTAACCAGAACTTTACTCAAGCATATGAGATGTTATTCTTGCAGTTCATTCATCTTTCCAGATTGTAGTCTCAATTTATTTTGTATTCAATGAAGCTCCTTTTGTGATGAGCAGTGCGCTCTAGGTTGTTGGCCTTCCTACATGTGCAGACCCTCTTATTTTAATCACATACTTGCTATAGATGTATTATCTGACTGTGGGTAGGCTTCCCACCATGGTGTTTCCCTTTACCGGGTTTTCCATGTACAAATCATGGCATTCTGTGTTATGGATGGTTGGTAATTGCTCTATGATTTATGGTTATGCTTAATTGTTATTTCTGCTATTTCAGTATTTGGTTTATGCATTCTGATAAATGGTTTTGTGTGCTTAAAATTTAATAATATGTTGACAATTGATTCACCCCCCTCTCTTAGTTGTCCACTAGTTATCCTAACATATACATCATATGCATATCCATCCCACGTCATGCATTGTCAGATCCACAAAGATAATAATCATACATATAGGCCACATGCCTCTATTGCCATAGTATAACCTGCATCAAATCATGTTAGACATATCATAAGAATATATATCATAACCACCCATCCTCATAATCTATAATTCATAATCATCAAACCATCATCATAATGTTCATAATAAAAAGTTCATAATCAATGTCCATCTGCACATACACAATAAATAGTCACTACCAAAACATATCCATCTCATATATATTATCAAAAATGTGAGTCATCATACATATGTATTGCCAAAAAAATGCCCCACAGGGTCCAAAAATGTATGTGTACATCAAAACACATTTGGGCATGTTACCTAGCCTATGCTCTCACCCTTTGACTATGAGGATCTTTCTCCCCCAAATCTTGTTCATAGTGGTGGGTGTGGCACCCTCATCCCTATTGATGCCCCTAAAGCCCCTAATTTTCTTCATCCTGGTCAACTACTCTTTGCAAAACTATGATCTCTCTACCCTACTCATACCTTCTAAAGATAAAGGCCTCTAAAGTATTGAGCCTCTCTATCCAACTACTCCCATCCCTTCACACTGCCAGTGCATCTATAAAAACTTGTGCTACTCCCTAGCTCGATATCATCTCCCTTGTTATATCCCCCTCACCCCTCAAGCGCATTGTAGACACCCAAAATTGCACCATGCTTGCGCACATTAACTTACTAACAATTTTGCCCTAATCAATTAATTGCTCAAGTGTCATTCTTCTAATTCAAATTTTCTATTTTCCTAATCATTTAAATCATTTCATCATTAATCATTCATTTCCTAACATTAATTGAATAATCTTTATTATTTGACTAGTTCAGTCTCACTTTAATTAAATAATCTTTATTATTTAATTAAATTTAATCATTTTTCTCATAATTGAATAATTTTTTAAAATTATTTAATTAGCTAATTATTTCATCATAATTAAATAAATTTGCATTTATTTAATAAAATCTTAATTATCTACTTCCAAAAATCAAGAATGGAAACAAATCTTTATTTGTTTTTATTTAATTCATCATAAATTAAATAAATCTTTATTTATTTAATAAAATCTTCATTATCTAAGTTCTCCTAATTTTTAAAAATGGAAACAAACCATTATTTGTTTTTATTTTAATTAATTTAATTTCTAATTATCCTCATCCAAATTCAAAAATGGCAATAAATTGAGAAAATGATTTAAACTTAAAATAAATCATAGGGGTTAACCTCGCAGCGTGATGGTTTATCACGAGCCTGTTGATTGGGAAGTCCCATGTTTGAAACTCTTGCACTATGAAGGTTCTTCTCGTGGTAGTTGGTCATGTGGATGTTGTTTCAAGTGGTGTTGTACCATGGTTTGTCTATGCTGGTGTGCTCGTTGACCGTCTGGTGAAAGGGTGTTCATGTCCTGTCTATTGTGGTTGTTGATGATGTTGGTCGGTGATCTCCTTTGATGTTCTATGTTGGTCTTCCTCACCATGTGTTGGTCTAGTGTACTCCGCAGTTCTTGAGATCTTAGATGCCTCGCTAGGTTTGAGGTCCATGTTGCCCCGTCAGAGTTGTAGTTGGATTCAAAGGGATAAGACACCCACTTGTGGAGAGATAAGGTGAGAATGGAGCGATAAGGAGATATGATTGGAGAGATAAGGTGAGAATAGAGCATGCAAGATTCAGAGGTGTTAATACCTCACCATAATGTACTCGGGGATGAGGCCCCCTAGTTTGTGGCCTCACCTGGCGATTGGACCAGGCTAAAAATCCATGTCACCAATCAAAAAAAAAAAATCATTATCCAATTTAAATCAATTATTTTCTCATATTCTCCCAAGTATGTCATCGTCTACTTTATATTATTTTCAAAAATCATTATCATATCTTCCTAAAAATTGAAAATGGAAGTAACCAGTCAGCCTCTGATTTTCTTGATTTATCTCCTTGGAAAATATCTCTTTAATCTCAATTTAAAATTTGAAAAAGGAGATATGCCTAGTCAAAAGCCGCTTTATGCCATCATTTTGAATCTATCTTGATTCTCCAATCCTGTCTTCAATCGTCTATAAATTCATCAATCTTTTCCATAATCGGGACCATAAATTTTCAAATATATTTGCAATTACACTATCAGACTTTCATCATAGGTGCACAATATATTGAGAGTGACATCTGACTTGCATTCAAAGAGAAAGAAAGACAATGGAAGTGAGGCAAACAAATTGAGACTAGGTTTGCATAAAGGTTTAATTTTCAATTCTTGTTTGCACTTTCATTGATTGTCATTAATGTTAATTTGTTTCAATTAAGCTTTCATGGTAGCTTAGATTCAGATTTTGATTTCCCTTTTTCCGATGACACACACTACCTTTGTCTTTGCTTTGGCCTATAAGGCTCATATTAACTAAACATCTACCCTCATCACCTCCATCTCCTATATCATCTCACTTCCCCCCATCTCCTCTTACTACTCTTGCACTAGATCATGCTTGGTCCAATAGGCATCTCTATCTATTGTATTTGTATCTAATGTTGCCTATAGGATCTTTGCTTGATTTATTTGTGCATTCCTCTCCACAACTACCAAGTCATGAGTTGTATGCAGACTATCAATGCATGCCCTCTCCACATCCCGCTCTACTAACAATGTATCTCTCTTTGTCTACAGTGTTGTCACCCTAGCATGCTCCTCAACCCTGGACCTAGAAAATAGGTTCCTCTCCTATTTTAGCTAATAATGCATCTCTTGAGTGATCTCTTCTCACCCCAACCTCTCTCTTGGACCTACCCTATGACCCTTCCTATGTTTTTCTTATACCTTATTCCCTACACTTTTTTCCTCTATTGCTATACCTATACCTAGACCTGTCTATATACATGTGGGGCTCCTCTTGCCTCATCCATCTCTACTTTAGAACCTCCCTCTCCCCCTCCTCTAGCCCCCTATCATCCCCACTAGCATCTCCTCTTCCTTTGTCTATGTCTCCTCCTACTATTTAGTCATCTCCAACTCCTCCCTCATCATCACCTACAATGCCTAGTTAGTTGTACTACTCGACACTAATTCCAATATACCACATATTCAACTGTAACTTTGACATCTTCTACATTTTCTCACAAATTCCATGGAACTTCCTCCATCACTATCCATCTTGAGCTAACCCATAAGGGATCTATGTGTGTTCCCCATGGCCTCACCTCTTGTGTCACACATGCATGTACCATATCTCTCCTTACCACATCTTGTTGCAAGTCGAATTACCTTTGTACCTTGTGTGGAAATTATTTCTTTGTCACATGGATCATTCATCCTACAAGCTAGCATAACCTCTATGAATAGGCCAAATAATACTTGTCCTCCTCCCACTCCTCACATGTCTTCTATGGCCTCCAAGTGAATTTTGTCATCTCATCCAGCACACTCCTCCAATAGCCAACTGCACCTACCCTGGCATCATAAAAAAATCCTCAGTATCTACATACATAAGGATTCCCTTCTACTTGCTTGCCCACTCCCACTGGTCAACATACCGCTATATGCGCAAAATCCCATATGTGAAGAAGTGTCACTCCAAAGATAAAGTTCCATAAAGCTTTGTATACACACATATTGGGTCTCTATATAATTGGGCCAGTATGAAATACCCCCATGCATATGTCCTTGCATCCTCTAGTATTCTATACAACAATCTCGACCACTTGATCAAAAATCCATGGCTTCCTAAATTTGGACATAGTCGCCCACTAATCAATCATGCTATATATAAGGACATGCTAGGAAAACCTCTCTACATCATTGTCTCCAACACCATTTGTATCTAATCCATTAGAAATCTATCCCTGAGAAATATCATCTACATATAGTACTCAACAACGTCCAGGTTGTACTCCAAGATCACCCCTCGAAAAGAAATCTGCAGGATCCTCCATATGTCCTCTAAGGTAATACTGGCCTCCCCCATCGATAGGTGAAAGCTACTTGTCTCACGCTGCTACTGCTATACAAATGTTGTTATCATCAAAATGTGTGCAGACACATGCCACCATCTTGTTGGTTCCCAAATCAATAGATTATCAAACTCTAAGAGAATGCTAGGCTCTATGATCAGGCTTAATAACTAACTTGGCCAATGAAAAAGTTCTCTTATTAAGAGATATGGTCTTCTCTTCAGACTTTGCAGGACCTAGGTGGGTGTACCTTAAAATTTAGCAGATTTATAACTTCTCTTATTTTTCTATTTAGATTCACTTAGTACGACACTATTACTTGAAGTGACTATTTTATGCTCTCATACTCCTACTTCTTTCTTACCTCTTCAAAATGAACAAAAAGAAATTACAACTTCAAACCAAATTATTTTTATGTTTATGATCAGTGCATCATTCAGGGCTACAAAGCCATTTGATCCTACTTCTAATTTTATTCAAGTCATTTGGTATTAATAGTGTTTATACCTTATATAAACATGTAAGAATATAATATTGTATGATTCTTCTTATTAATCCACATACTTCCTTCCAACTATTCTAATTCAATCAAATGGATTTTTAACCCTGCCTTGTGTGTGTGTGAAAAGTGGACCTGTATATGTATCTGGAATACACAACACTTCAATTAAGTTATTAGATGCATGGTTAGTAAATCAATAATCAATGAATAATAAACCATTACAAAGCGACCTATTGCCTTCTAGTAGATGCGAGTTTAGATTGCTCTCAGATTGCTAAGCTATCTAGTGACTAGACAACACCTAAACGAAGGATTTTAAATCTATATGAGCATGAATATGAGCTAAATGGATGCAAGATTTAAGCTAGATATGCAAGATTAATCTAACATGATTTAAGAAATATATGAATATTTAAGCTAAATGATTTAAGCAATATGAGTAACTAATATGCAATATCTCAATGCAAATTATCAATGAACCTAGAGCAAAAATATCATAATAACAATATGTTCTCCAGGATTTTTGAATGAGAGATGAGAGCCTGAATTTATAGAAAATTCAGAAATAAACCAAAGGCATGATGAGTGGTCAAGATTTTCCAAGAGGAAGCACAATCCAGGTGAATTGATGTGATTGGATGCTTTTCTCAATTTTAAAGGAAATTGAACTAAAATTAAGATCAAATCAAGAAAAAACTGATTTATTCTCTATTTCATTCAATTTTAATATTTAATTATTTTAATTGCTTTCTTTGAGATTATTTATCAATTTTTAATTTGTTTTTCAAGATTATCTCCAATTGATTTCTTTTCTCAAATTTTAATTCTTTTTTTTGTCAATTAATTCCTTTTTTTATTTGTTTCCTTTTTTGAAGATTTGTGCTCATAATTTCCCATTCCTCTTTCTTGATTTGTTTCATTTTTTGAAGATTTATGGCAATTTTGATTTATTTAATTAAATATGCTAGGATATTCAATAAAATAAATAGGATAATTGTTTAAAAATGATTTACTTGGAATGGTTTAATTAATATTGGGTTATTGATTTGCCATGTGACATTTGATGATTAAAGAATTAATTAATGTGCTCAAGATAGATTTAATTTACTTTGGTTAGGACCTTGGTGACGTTGTCAAGATTAGGGGCTCATGGTTTAGATGGCCATTTTTAGGGTATTACACCTTAGAGGACCCAATCAATTTAAATCACACAAAATAGTAAGAGATGCTTTGATAAATTAGAATTGTCCTTGATAATTGATTTAAACATGTAAGAAGGAAAAGCAACTGGAGACAACCACACAATGTCTTGTCAATGATATCCGATAAATAAATGAGCCAGAAATTTCAAAACCTTGTATTATATTGCCACTGTGATGAGATACAAAATTTATTAATTATTTCCCTATTCTTTTGTATTTTTTTTATGTCCTCTTGTTGTTATTGGTCTTGGTTTCTCACTTATATACAAAATGGGGAGAAGCAACAAGCTTCAAACCGTTACAATGTGTCTTTTCATAACTATTGTACTTAAAACTAATTAAAATATAAAAGACCTTTTTAGGCATCTTAACAATGTATAAAAATAAAACACAATAAGGAAATAACAAAAACCAGAGAGTATCAACATGCCCACTATCAAGATGATACGAGTAGGAACCCGTGACCCTTGGGTCTAGCAAAGATCTACTTTTAACTGGGTAATCTTCATGCTTGTCGACCCGTATTCATCTCTTATGAATCTCCAACATCCTTTAAATACTTTTGTCTCCCATTGATAAACTTTATAGTCACTTGGCCATTTGAAATCCTGTATAATGGGCATGTTGATGAGATGATCCTTCCATCTTTTATTGGTTATAGATCTCACCTCTGTAACAAATTTTGCATATCCTTTATCCAGTGTTATGATTTGGTCCAGAAAGATGTTAAAATTTTTGACATTCATCTTCTTTTCCTCTTTCATATGCACCATAATCTTTTTGACCATTTGACTAAAATCAATCCTCCAATCTTCAAAGCTTGAGAATTATCTTTCATGATTTTCAAAATAGCCTTTCCTTTTGCATCTTGCACCAAATCCATAATCTTGGGCTTATTAGTTTTCTTAGAACTTACCCATGTAGCCAACACTTCAATTTTGGGGTTATACCCTGTTCCACTTACCCCTTCTTCTGAATCAAACTCAGTTATTATCACTAGATCTTATTATTGCCTCACTTGGTCCAATAAGAATATTTGTTTCACAGTTAATCCAAGTATAATTAACATGTTTCTTTTTAATACCATCTCCCTGGCTTCATCAGGACTGACTTGCACTTCATCAATCTTCATTTCTTTAAAGGTCTGGGCTATAATCTACTCATGCTTGGATTAATCTGCACCCATGAGATTCATTTGCTTCCGCTCCTCAAACTCTTTCATTTTCATTTTTAACCAAAAATCTTTAAATTCTAAAGTATTGATGAGTTCATCATCGTCTAGGAATCTCATGGGCATTGTTGTCCTTTCATCAACAGTGTTCACAACCTCATCTATTACTTGGGCTTCATATCCATGTGTTTCCTCACAGTACTTCAGGGGATCAACTTGTGACTACCCTATGTCATCTCCTTTCAAATCTTTCAAAGCACTGACAACTTCTTCTATATGACCCTCTCCTTCTGACTCATCATAAGGCACTAAGGGATTTGGATCATTCACTTTTTGTTTTTGGTGGAAGGGGAAGGAAGAGAAGCTTCTTCTACAAATTCATTATCTAGCACTTCATGGATCACAACCATCATGGGTTTCTTCAATGGAATAGTGACCTGCTTGGGTGAAGATCCACCATCTACCAATTTGTCGTATATCTTCTCAAGATTATTTAGACATAGCTCAATTCATCAGTTTCCTCATTGTAGAGCCCAAGAAAAGTAGGATCTTTCTTCTTCTTCTCTTCTTCAACTCTCCTTATAATATTCCACTTTTTCTTCTCTGCACAATCTCCCCATAAGAGGTGAGATTTTTAATCATGTCTTCTTCTATCAACACTTCATGTGTAACTGACCTGATAATAGAACCAATGTGGTTCTCAGGGTCACACATTCTCTCTTTACCAAATCTCAATAAGTAATTAACTTTTAGATAACTTTGCAAATTTTCTAACATGTTGGATCCAATGGAGAATCCTACAAATGAAATAGAGTGAGGTAAAAACGTTCCCTTCCTCCTTGGTGTAATCAATTCCTTGTCCAACTAGAGCATCTGCCACATAAATTCTAAAAAAGCAAGTCTATCTGGAACAAACATAGGCAATAGGTGGGGGGTTTGGGGCAACAATACACCCTAATGATAGTGTTCTCTCCCATGTAGAACCAATCAGCAAAGTTATGAGTATGACCCTTTTCAAGATCATAATCCAATGGCCTCGGTACTCTCCTTATATCAGTGATAATCTTTCCACTAAATGATCAAAAGTACCAAAAAGTATTACAACAAAAGAGTCATGAAAAACCTTGTAGTCGGCATCCTTACACCTCTTATCCCATAGATAACACCATAATTGCACTAGTAATTTGTTCCCTATGTCATCCACTACCCCTAACTTCAATCTTTGAGAAAAGACTTGTTTATGTTGAAACAATATCAAATGGCACAATAAGGAGTAATGGCAAAAGTCGCTACTCTTTTTCTCTATCCATGCTACCAACTATTGATGTAGTTTCATCTTAATCATAGATGCAAAGTCAAATTTGAGGTTCACCTTGGGGTTTTGTATCCTCATCACCATGTATGTCATAGAAATAGGCATCCTGGCCCTAGTATCTTCTCCTAATATTTGGCATAAAGAAAAGTGTGTTCTTTGAAAATACCAAAGGAATTCATCCACAGGGAAGGGTTCAGTAGTTGTGATTACCAAAGGCTGGTTATTTATGCCCCTTTTCCTATAAGACGAGAGCTCATCCTTTCTGAATGTTCTATACAACCTATTATAATCCATGATAAATTGCTCGAGGTCAATCTTGGTGAGGTCATGTTTATTCAACATAAAAAGTGGGCAATAGTTGATTTTGAAATTACTAACAGAGGGTTTTTGCTTGGCATCCTGACAGTTTTAGTGATGGGGTGGTAATCATCTACCAGCAGCTGAATCAATTCAATATCTATAAACATATTTGGCACAACTATCTTACCAATGTCATAAGTCCAAGGGTTTGACACATGAACCTTATCCCTACAACCCTCCACTTTATCTTTAAAAATATTTTTGGCCCCCGTCTTAGCTAAGCCAAGTAATGCATCTAGCAATGACCTCTACATGGGTCTCTTAGTCGATTTTACTATCCTAGTATTTTTCTCCCTACCCTCATCCTTCCTAGACCCTTCCCCTTCCTTGGTTTCTTGTTTTCTTTTGTGCTTTTTTTTTTTGCATAACACTCAAATGCTTTTTCAATTATGGGAGTATGGGTAGCGACTTGGTACTTGTAATTCACAATACTTTCTTTTAGCTCATCCCTTCTCACCGTAGAGCTCAGCCCTCACAATTCTCTAGCTTGGAATGAAAATTATGAGCTAGAATTTGTCCTTTAATGGTGATTTTCGAGGCCTTTTCTGCATTTAATTCATTCATTTGCTTAAACACTTCACCACCTTTTATTAAATTATGATGATGTCACCGCCAACTTGCATCGGCCTTCATTCTTTGTCATTTCGCCAAAAAGTTTTGCCACCTTTGTTTTGTTTCTATGAAATAGCGACAATGCTCATCTCTATGTCATTATATCTCTTCTTCTCTTATTTTATCCTTTCATGAAATGATGAAACTATCTCATATCATTATCGCTATATCGCAAGATGATTTCTCCTTTTCTATGTTCTACTAGTGATTTGGTAATTTTTACTTAGTTATCGAATCATGCTCCTTAAAATCCTCAACATTTTCCTTTGGTGAAATAGCAATAATATCTTATAAGTGTGTCTCCCCTATGTCTATTTCATGATTTGTTAGATATTACAGACCAAGGGGCCCATGAAGTGGTGAAAACCATATGTTCCTTGTTCCCATTTTTGCTATTTTGCAAGATTACTGACTTCATGGGATTAAGTACTGGCGAGATAGCGATTTTATTGCGCTTCACGTTCCCTTTTGCTATTTTGTTGTCTAAGAAGTGCATCAAAACCTTGGCCTCACAAAATAGAAAAATTTCATTAACTCTTCGCCTTTTCGCCAAATGCTTGGTATAACTATAATTTGGCTTCATGAATTAGAGATAAGGTTTGTTTTGTTGTTGTTTTGCGGGGAACATAACATTTTAGTGAATGAGTCCTGTGATATAGAGGAAATTAGGAATATGGCCTTAGGATGACTTACAAGTTAATAAATGGGAATTTTCAGAGGGATGAGGAAATAACAAGATTTTTCATGGGGTATATTCATATTTGATTTATATCATGTTGTGGGACTTTAGGCAATAATAATAAGGATCTTACTAGGCAAATTGACAGAGCTCAAGTATACTTAGTTTGGCTATCATTTTGGACATTAGTGGCAAAATAATTTATAAATGTGGAAGTTTTTAGGAGTTCCAATAGTGGCTTTAGTTGGGGATGAATGATTGTTCCAGTCATTGCAAGAATCCAAGGAATCTTTGGGGTGCAGATAAAAAGTAAGAGGGAAAAAGAAAGGAAATCCTAAACTGTTATGCATGGAAAATGTCTCCTTTTTAATAAAAGAAGTGTTTCAAGAATTGTCGATGCACTGGAAATTCCTGATATTCTCCAAACATGTTTTGTAGATAGTAAGAATCATCCCCATGCTTTTCTATGATGATAAACAGTCCTATCCATAGTGCTTCAAATTTCCCATGTTTTCCCTTGTTCTAACTCTTGACATTCCACATGAGGACCATATCATCAACTTTAAACTTCCTCTCCTTTGCTCTTTTGTTATGTAGATATTTATCTTGTTGTTGTATCTTAATATTTTTCTTTTGAGCCTCCATCCCAACTTCATACAATTCTGCTAATTACTCCATTCTTTCTTCCATCGGTTCAGGTATGTCAATATCCTCCTGCACGATGAATTTATGGATTGGTAACAAGTTATGCATTGTTATTCTGGCTTGAGCTCCATAAACCAATTCAAAGGGTGATTTACCAATTGCTTTCTTCATTATTATTCTATATGCCTAAATAGATAACCTCAATTTACAATCCCATGCCTTTTTATTGTTCTCCAACATCCTCCTAATTATTTTTAATATGATTTTTTTACTTGACTTAGCTTGTCCATTTCCCTAAGGATGGTAAGGTGATGAGTATGAAATAGCAATCCCATAAGACTCACACAACTCCTTAAACTCTTCTGGTCTGAAACACATCCCATTGTCCATGACAAGTTTGACACGTACTCCAAAGCGTGAAATTATATTATCCATCAGAAAAATTATAACCACTTTGCTAGTAGCTTGCTTTGTGGGAATAGTTTCCACCCATTTGCTGAAATAATCAGTAGCCACTAGAATCCATTTGTGTCCTTTGCTAGACTTGTCAGAGATTCCTCAATAAAATCAATTCCCCACTAATGAAAGGGTGTGTTAGCCTGCATAGGCCTAATAGGTAATGCTCCTTGGTACTTAAGTTTTCCTAAAAACTTCTGACAGGGCTCACACTTCCTCACATACTAGTAGGAATATTTAAATATCAAGGGCCAGTAATACCCAGCCCTCAATATTTTATGAGTTGTGGTTTTAGCTGAGAAATGTCCCCCACATACTCCCTCGTGTATTTCTCTTAAAGTAGCACTACCTTGCCCTTCATCTAAGCACATCAGCAAGACTCCATCCTTATTTTTTCAAAATAAATCTACATCAATAATAACATATTTTAAAGCTTGTAATTTTAAAGTTCTCCTCTGATTCTCACTCATACCTTCTAGGCATTTTTGTGTCTTGATAAATTATAAAATATTAGTATACCATAGAGTATGTTCTATATTATACACAACACCGTCCCTACCTACCATACTATTAACCTATGTCCCTTCATAGTTCAACTCAGCCATTAGCTTGGTTAGGCCTTGTCCCCTTACTAATTTAGTGATTTGGATGTCAATATTGAACTCTTGAATCCTATTTATCCACCTACATCTCTTGTCGGTCACCTCAGTCTGAGAGAACACATCTTTAACCTCTTACATTTGGGACATATGCCACAATTTGAGCTCCTACTAAATATGACCTGAAATTATTTACTACCTTAACTAAAGCATAGGCTTTCTTCTTAGTAATGTCATATTTTAATTCAGTTGCTTGCAATGATTTACTGAAGAATGCAATTGGTTGTTCATGTCCTGCATCATTTTTCTACAATATGACAGCAGCAATGGTGTGAAAGGATGCAAACGAAAATATTTGGAAAGGTTTGTTGAAATCTGGTGATTTTAACATAGAAGCCTCCTTAATAAGCCTTTTTATGGCTACGAATGCTTACAGTGCCTCAGAAATCCAATAAAGTTTTGCTCCTTTCATTAGCATTTTGGATATTGGCTTAACAATTTCTATGAAGTTGGAAACAAACCTTTTGACAAAGTTAATCTGCCCAAAGAAAGATTGAATGTCTTTTACTGTCTTTGAGATGAGGATTTTATCTATAGATTCAACTCTTTTTGGATCAATTTTGACTCCATCTTTGGACACTGTGTCCTAGCAACTTGCCCTCTGTGACTGCAAAGTGACATTTTCTAGGGTTTAATGAAATATCATATTCCAATGCTTTTTTAAATATTTTTTCAAGGTGTGAGAAATGATCCTTCGCCCTTTTGGACTATGCAGTTAAGTTATCCTGATATACCACCATGATGACATTAATAAAATCAGTGAAAGCTACATCCATTTCTCTTTGGAATGTTGGACCTTCATTTATGAGACCAAAGGGCATTCTGATATAAATGTATGTTCCCCAAGGAGTTGTAAATGTAGTTTTGTATTGTTCAAACTCCCTAACTTTGACTTCATTATAACCTAAGAATCCATCCATCATAGATAACAATTCACAACTGGTCACCTTTTGTAACAAGGCCTCTATATTTGGTAAGGGGTAATTATAATTTAGGGAAGAGATGTTCAAGTTCCTAAAATCCATAGATAATCTTATATCCCCATTCTTCTTTCTCACAGGGACTGCATTTGACACCCAGGACGAATGCCTAATTAGTTTTAGTATACCACCATCCATGAGTTTCTATAATTCTTCTTGCATTTTTGGGGCTAATGTTGGATTGATAGACCTTTTCTTTTGTCTGAATGTCTTAGCATCAAGCTTCAATGGTATCTCATGTTGGAAGAGGTCTTCTCTATAGGCTTTTAATTCATCATATGACCATGCAAACAAATGCTTATACTTTCTCAGTAAGTCTAGAATCATTTGTCTGACCTTCAAGCTGATCTTTCTTCCAATATACACCTTCTTTGGAGCATTATATGTTCCCAATTTCACTTCTTTGAGATCTCCATTATCAACAGGAACAAATTTTGTATTTATTTTATCATTGCCATCAAATACCCTTTCTAAGGCTACCAACCTGTTGGGTATTTTGTTAGTTTTTAATTGCATTACTTCATTTCTAAAAATAGTCTCCTTTCCATCCACCACATGAACCAGAGTATTGTAGTCTATCTCCTGGGACTTATATTGGTCCATGCACTGTAAGAATCCTATTATGTCATCATCATCATTAAATACCTACCAATTATATAGATTATCTAGTACCGAAGGTCTTTCCTTAATTTCCACCTCACTAATGCCAGCTAGAGTCAAATCATTTGCCTCGGAGCAATATTGGCTTGGAAATTTGTCGTTATGTTCTTTGATCTGTCTACCCACTCAACTGAGAATGCATCCAACATTTCTATTGAGTCTCATACTTCATGTTTATATTATTTTAGCCTCTTATTTTTACAAGATTAATTGGATCTAATTTGTGATATTATGAGATCTGAGTCTCCAAAAGCACTTAGTAATTTTATATTGTGTTTGATGGCTAGATTCAATCCTTGCATTAGTGATTCTTACTCAGCTATGTTATTTGTACACCCAAATGACAATAAGAATGAGTATTTGAATGTCTTACCACTTGGGGCAATGAAGGCCACACCTGCTCCATTGTCTTCTTTACTACAAGCACCATCAAAGTACATCAACCACACACCTTCTTTATCCAACTGTAGCTCCTTATCAATTGTATGAGTACTCTTAAGTTGTGGTTGTGAAGGCTAAATCTTGAAGCTTCCCAAATCAATATCACAAAATAAATTCATTTGATTGGGGTCAATAATTTTAATTACATGCTCAACCCTCAGTTCCCTATATACTTTATCATTTTCCCCATTTACTAGTATTGTTGCATAAGAAAGATCCAACTGGACATTTCCTCCAACTGCTATCATGCATTGCCTAGAAAGGAGCATTCCAAAATATGGGGGACTGTCCACCACTATAATATCAGTTTTATATGAAGCCTCAGGATATGATGCTAGCTTGAGTTCTATATCCCACATCACACCAATGACTGGAATTGACCGATTGTCCATGGCGTAGTATTTTCCATAAGTTGTATTCACTCACAATCCTAATTCTTTCATTACTGCAAATGGCATGCAATGTTTATTTCAGCTCATGAATCTATCATACATTTTTTTACCAACTTGTTATATATTAATAGGGTAGTATAGAAGGGGTCAATTTGTGCAAGGTCCCTTGTTAGAGTATCACCTAGATATACCTCAAGGGTTTTCATCAACTCTCTTTCATTTTTACCTTTTTCCTTGCCCTCCTGTTCATCAAATGTCTTATTTAGTGAAGTTTCAGACTTATGGGGCATACTTGAAATTAGTTTAACAGCACTATTCCTATATTTATCAATCTTCATCATTTCTAGCAATGGTACTGACATTTTAATTGGGGATAGAGATTGGGCTATTTAAAATGAAGGTGTGCTTATGTTTTGTTCATCCTGAACTCTTTTCAATTTGACTGATTTTTATTTTTCCATACTTTGCTACCTTTGTTGATCTTGCAGTGTTTTACTTTTGTCTATGTCCTTTGGGACACATTTCTGGGAGACATTTTGATGTGGTTGCTTCCCTTCACCTTGTTTGGTATTCTAAAATTTTGATCCAACAGTAGCTTTATCCTTCACAAACATCCCAGCTGGTGTCCCTTGGTCAAAATTGATATTTCAACTCCTGAGATTGTAATTTCTCTTTTCTTGGGCTATAGTTGCAATTATTAATGCCTTAATCTCCTCATTTGTGGGTATCCTTAAGTAGGTATGATCTTCTTGGTACCTAACCATGTGTACTTGATTATATATTTTGCTTTCATCTTCTTGATCATAAAACACTTGCTGATCAAAATGCATGTTATGCCTTTGTATGTCTACATTATATTTTGGCCCCCCATCTTCTGAATAAGAATAGCCCATGCTTATCCCATGTGGCCCAAATGATAGCATGTTTACCATATGATCCTTGATGTATTAATCATAAGTCGTTTGATCCTCCGCAGATTGGGCTATCACACTGAACTCTGGCTCATGAGGAAAATTGCATGCTACATAACATGGGTTGCTCTCTACCATGTTTTCTCTGGGCTTCTTTAGTGGGTCAAGAGTTTCTTTGTTTACATTTTGATTTTCTTCAACAGGTTTACCATCCTTCCAATTAGTCCTGTATAGCATATCATGCAATCTAGGCCTGCGAAAGTTAGGCTCATAATATGTTGCAGTCCTATCACCTTTTCCCACCTTGTTTGATAAATCCTTGACTGCATTCTAAACCTTTTCCAACTTGTCCTTATATTTTGTTTTTTTATTTTGATTATTTTTAGGGTTTTATAATATTTTGATCCCTTCTTTCTTTCCTACTTTCCCAGAGGCTTTCCTGATATTTTCTATTTTTAAGGCCTATCTACATACTTCATTCAAGTCATTTGTATTTTTCATTATCAATTCATACCCCATTTTATGGTCAAATGCATTCATATAAAATTCTATGCTCATAGGATCAGTAGGCCTTAGGTGGGGTGGGACCTTGTTTAGAGATTTCATAAATCTTAAGTTGAATTCTATAACAAATTCATTTATATTTTTCTGGATGCTAGTGATTTCATGTAGAGCAAACTTTGGCTCTGAATGATCCCCATATTGTTCTTTGAAAATTCTTCTAAACTCATTCCATGAACTTATAGTTGCATCAAGGAGATTATTGAACCAATCTCATGCATCTTCAACCAATGATTGCATAAATAATTATATATATATGTCTTCACATTGCACATCGAAGTTGGTCATAATAGTTTCAAAAGAACTAATATGATCTTCTATTGAAATAGAATGATTTCTTGAAAACTTAGGTACTACATTCCTCACTTCATTGTCAATAGGGTTTGGATACCATGGAATTTTGAATAAATCTAGTTGTCTGAACCTATTTAAGTTCATGGGCCTTTGTGCAAATAAAAATTGTCTTTGGTGTTGGGCCTGATAATTTTGCATTTGAGGGCCTTGTTGGCATTAGTATTGGATACTTTGTTGATGGGCAAATTTTGGAATGCCTTGATGGTATTGTTGAACATTTTGCAATTTTGGGCTTAGGTTAGCATTGTTGCATTGAGGGATTTGGTATCCATATGGATTGTAACCATAGTTAAAATATCCCAATCCTCCTCCAGTAGCATTAAATCTTGGTGTGGTGAATATACCAGGAGATACTTATGGAGCACTTTCTTGAGTAGCTCTTGACATTGCAACTGTATGAGTACTAGAAACAGGTGGGTTGGTGGTTTGGAAACTTATGCAGGATGAAGGGTGAGTAGTCATGGTGGATTCTAAAGTAGGCCTTGTACTATCCATGGGCATGCCTTATTGTATTTGGGTGGATGTGTGGGGCATAGATTGGGTGGTCATGTTGGCCACTTCCAGGGCTATTCTGACTCTTTGTTGGATTAGCATCAACCTCCTTCTTTCCTATTCTAGAATGTGAATTTCAGCTTGCAAGTCCTTCTCCAATGACCCCTTGTGTTTTGGCTACTCAAGGAGGATGAGTTGTTGCTAGTATTTCTAGGTGATGAAAATCACGGGGGGGGGGGGGGGGGGGTGGTACTAAAAGGTCAATGATGTATCAAATCCCTCTAGGTGTAATTGGATATCATAGCCTCATATTGATTTTGGATATTTCTTTCTACCTTTGTATGGAAATTTTCTTCATTTGCCAGCAGGTTTATATATTATGTATAATATCGCCCATCTTTGTCCTTCTAAGGATTCATTTCAACCTGATCTGATTCCTTATGATGATTTTGATAGTGGTTCTTTCTTCTGTTATTTATTTTTGGTCCTCTCTATATGGTTTATTTGTTGATCTTTATGCAATGACCTTCGACCAAACATTCAATGCTTAAATATGAACCTAATTTTTTAAGAATCCTTGATTTCAAAGTCGTCGCCTCTCTTAAGAGGAATCATTATTTTGTTGTCAATTCTTCCCTTAGTAGAATCTTTTATTATAATTTTCTTTGGACTTTCCCAATGGTATCTTCCTGAATCATCCCTAGCAGAGTCACCAATCTGTTGATTCCCAAATCAACAGATTATCAAACCCTAAGAGAGTCCTAGGTCTATGATTAGGCTTAATAACTGACTTGGCCAACAAACAAGATTCTCTTATTAAGAGATATCTTCTGCTCTTTAGGCTCTACAGGACCTAGGTGAGTGTACCTTAAAATTTAGTAGACTTATAACTTCTCTTATTTTTCTATTTAGATTCACTTAGAATAACACAATTACTTGAAGTGAATATTTTATGTTCTCCTACTCCTACTTCTTTCTTATCTCTTAAAAATGAATAAAAAGAAATTAAAACTTCAAATTGTTGGCTTGATGATGATTTTATTGTAAGAGGTTGATTGATGACTTTTATTGTGTTGTCATTGATGGCAACCATGTTTTTTCAGTCATCTAAGCCTTTTAGTCCAACCAATAGAGGAAGCAGTTAAATGTTAGTGAACTGGTAAACAGTGACAAAGTTATGTTCAAGTGACCGGTACAGAAGATTGGTGAAGAGTTAAGTGTTGCGGTTTGATACACATGTTCATGACATTGGTAGGAGTCTATGACCTAAACCACATCGACAGATTCAACTAATGAGCAATTTATGATATTCTGAGCAGTCAATCATGAAGAACAGTTAACCAATAGAGCAGAGTTACTTAGATCAGTAAATCGGTGGACATAATGTTTTATTTTTGAGTTAAGTTGTTTGTGGCCAACATGAGTAAAGCGTAATGTGCAAGATTGACTAGATACAATTTACCTAGTAAATTATTCCAAGGGTTCTTAGCCGACTTAGTAGAGTTGTTTATAAAAAGGAGTATATTGTGTGATGATGCATTAGAAAAGAGATCTATAGTGTGAATTTGATTGTGCAATGAAAGAAGAAGCTTTGTATTGATGTTTAGGCGGTGTTAAAAGTAGATCTGAAGCGGATCTAATCAGGCATAGAGGTGCTAACTATAGATCAATCACTCGTTGTTCCCTAATAGTTGTAGCAAGATAAAATCCTCTAACAAGGTCACTCCTAACAGGGTGTGATAGGATCCTCATAGGTCTGAAGCTTTAAATCCCTTAACAGGGTCACATATTAACTTGTGTTGTTTAAATCTCATAGCTAGGTAGCTCCTAACAGGGTTGGTCCTAATAGGCCTTATTGTAATAGCTCTTAACCAGACTAAGACACTCTTAACCAAGTGTGCTCCTAACAGAGCAATTGTAAGACCTTAACTGGTCAAATCCCTATTCTGCAGATAGTTGATCTTATGGGTACTAATTCCCACTATGGTTTTTCCCATTTGGGTTTCCACGTAAAAAAACATTGTGTTATGAGTTGCATGCTTTATTGGGTGTTGGCTTATGTGGTTATTTTCCTTGCATGCTTGTTAAGTTTCAAATTGATAAAAGTGGTGATCAGATTTGGATTGTTGTTTTTGATTGCACTGATTCACCCCCCCTCTCAATGCCTTATAAGTTTATCAATCGGTATCAGATCCTAATTCCTTTAAGGCTTAACCACTTGGGAAGGATCCTTAAGGCTATCGTAGGGGATATGAGTTATAGAGAGCTTTCTAACCTACTTGCAAAATCTGAAGAAGGCCTAGGTGAGTTAAGGGTCAAGTAAAAAGCTTCATTGGCTAAGAGAAGAGAGTTGGTTGAACAGTTATATGAAATTAGTGAAAACAATTCATCTGAAGAAGCTAACATTGATGCATTGGCTAATGAGGTGCAAAAGTTGAATGATGATAAGTCAAATCTGAGAAGAGAGCTAGAAGCCCTAACTATCAAGATGAGTCAAGAGATGGAAGCCAGGAGGGTTGTTGAAGACAAGATCAGAGAGAAGGATCATGAGATCTCTAAACTGAATCAAAAGATTGGTACTCTACATGCACATCTTCATGAGGAAAAAGAAGAAAAAGAAGAAATACAGCCTGATCTAGACATGGCTATGTCCCTTAGAGAGAGTCTTATGAAAAATAATGAAGATCTTACTAAGGATTTGGTTGATGCTAATGAGATATTAGTTAAATACAATAAGAGCTCTACTATGCTTGATGAGCAGATTTAGTCACAAAGGCAGAATGGAGATACACATGGCTTGGGATACACTACCTTTGAGAAAGGAGAGCCTTCTGGTACTAAGGACATCATGCATGAAGGCAAATCTACACCTAAGACAAAGAAGAACACCGATAAGAAACCCTACAAACCAATATGCTTTAATTATCATAAGCCAGATCATACTGCTAATGTTTGTAAAAGCAAATCTAGTTATTTTGATGGTTATAGGTCTAATACTTATGAAATATATAAGCCTAGAACTTTTAATTGTTATTGTTACATTTGCAACAAGTATGGGCGTAGAGTTATTGAGTGCACGTCTAGTGCAAACATTCAGAGACCTTACATGAATCAGAGACCTAACGGTGAATGGCAGAGATCTTTTAATAACCAGAGAAACCCTACTTGGCAGAGACCTTATGTGAACTAGTCTAGTCCTTCTGAGATGGAGTATAGACAAAATGTGACTTGTTCAATTTGTCACAACTTTGGACATGTTTCTATGAACTGTCAAAGAAGAACTGGTAGAGGCAATGTTGGACCCTAGAGAGCATCTGGAATGCCTTGTTTTCATTGTCACAAATCGGGATACCTTGCAAAATTTTGCAGAGTAAGAATGAACCAACTGGTTAATCAGTTTGCTAATCAGAAAGGTAAGAAGAAGGTTGATGTGGAGGAAACTAGAGAAGAGATGAACAATATCTAGAGAAACAAAAGTGAGGAGAAACCATCAGAAGAATCTAATTCTTCACCCAATGTGGAGAATACATCACCGGTAAACTAAGTTGTTATAAAGCTTAGGGGGAACCTATTATCAGATCTATTTGCGGACCCCCTGAATGACTATGCAGTAAGTTAAACCTGCATATTGTGATGCTTTATGATTCTTTGAAGTGATTTTGTGATCAAACCGGTAGGTTTGATGTGATATGGGAATTGATAATGAGTTTTAGGGTTGAATAAAGTTTAGGGTCTGTTCAACCGAGTATAGCATTTAATGTTGTTGTTAAAAGGTAAATAAAAGGATGTTTTTCAGTTTCATTTGTTACCTTGCATTTTCGAGAGCATTTGGAGAGAAACTAAAGCAGAGAAGAGCTTTTGATTGTTGCATTGGAAAAGATTAACAACGGATTGAGAAGATTTGTGGATTTGTGAATCGGTGAAGTGCATTCAAACCGAAAAGTGGAGAAACCCTAGTTGCGAAGGAGGAAAAGGTATTTATCTAGAATTTGTATCTATGTTTGATATTTTTAGATGGATACACCACACTTTGTTGATATAACTGAAAGGCCTTGACCAAAATTCAAGAGGAATCCACTCAAGTCAATTGAAACGGATCTCATTGGAGCCCTATCTAGTGTACTGTAGAGTGTGTTGCAACTTGCATGTTGAAGATGTTAGATCCTACATTCATTGCAAACTGGAAGATTTGGGAACTTCTGCAATCTTCAACCAATTCCAAACAATGTGTGGCAAACAAGGTGTTTTGAAGGATCAATTCTAAAGGGTTGTTGACAAGGCTTTCCACCATGTGTTGAACTTTCTTGATGAATTCAAAGAAGACCATATCAGATATGTCTTGAGCATAATACATGATCAGTTTATGTGGCTTGATCGGCCGCATAAGATTACATAGGAAGTTATTTTCATTTTGTCACCGGATTGTGTGCAACCGGTGAAGTTCGTGTGTTGAGGTCAATCCTGAAGGATGATGTAACTGTTGACCCTAAAATTTGCTTTGGAAACAAATAGCCTTATGGGAAATTCAGTGTTGGGGGACCAATTTGTGCAGGAGAAATTGAATGACCTCCGGGATTAAGAAGTTGGCTCTTCTTTGGGTTTTGAGGAAAGGGGAAGGAAACAAATACCTTTTAAAAGTAACGCTAAAATACTTGGGTGATACACCAGATCATTAAGAGACAATGAACCAACAAAAATTAAGAAAATTATATAACTTCTATAAGTCCATTCAACAATCTACAAGTCAGTATCAAGAACATAATCAAAAGCTACAACTAGATTTACTTGAAAACATAAGGAAACATTCATCATGCATTCACCATATAACAAGTATGGAAACATAGTTTAATTAGTGAAGTCTTGGATAGAAATATTTCCAAAGTTATTAGAATTTCAACACAATAGCATAGAAAACATGATTAATAGCATACTGAAAGAGGCATCATAAAGGTCTTGGGCACAATTTGAATAACCTTCTTCTAGCAAAACCAAAATAGTTTTAAAGGCTGGAAACAAAAACTCCTACTTAGCAAACTGGATTGTCCCTTTTTTTTTTAAGTTTTGAACCCCTCTACACAAGGGAAAAAATAGCATTCAAAGAGGCCTCTGCTTCTAAAAACAGCTCCCCAAAACGCCAAATGGCATAACCCCTTCTGAACAAAAAACATGTCGTGTCACTATAGAGGTCACACCCATCAAAATGACCCCTGAAATTCCACTTTTTTCCCGTAACAGTCTTCAAGCTACCATTACCTGAAAAGATTCTGCTAACCACGAACGGACTACAGAAAAAGACATAACTACAAGAAACCACTCGCATACTGCGTTAATGAGTGGGCTCACCAAAAACAGTCAACACGTACTGCCATTTGTCACCCATGTGTTGCTTCAAAAATTGGATGCCAAAGATGAACCGAGGGAGCTACGTCATGCCACCAAGTGTCCTACGCGCTCTACATTGCTAGATAAAAAGTGAAAACAACTGGGCCCACTGAAAACCTAAATTGGGGGAAAAATAAAGTGAACATTTCTTGGCGACTAACAGGGGAAATTCTGCCTACGGAATAGGAGAACCCAAAATTACTGGCTTCACAGACCAAACTTCAAGCCACAATGGGATGGAAAAGATCAAAAGCCTGCTGCAAAGGTAGCCATTCATCCTCAGAGAGCATAACTTGCACCTCTAAATCTTGGAAATATTGATCCAGGCAAATTACTTCATCAAAGGGCAGAGGTACAGGCTCCTCTTGGACCTAGTTCAGGAGAGCAGAGAGTTGGGCTAGAGGATGCAAAAGACATTCTACCTCATTTACCGAAATGGGACTTCCCAGTCATGACAGGAAAGCTCTATCATGCGGCACATTTTCAAGTTTTTGTAATACTTGCTCAATCCGTAGCACAGAACCATCGGCAGGGAAAGGAGAAGGTAAGCCCAAAGAAACGAATTTCTCTACACATCATTTGATGTTTGGAACTGAAAATTGCAAAGACGCCAAGGCAGCTGACACCTGCATAATTATCCTATGTTGGTTTATGAAGATATTAGTCCTTTTTATTAATTGACGGTGATCCGCAATCCCTTTCTCCCTAAATTCCTCCTCTTGAGCGGAATAGAGCAACTGAATAAGATTATGGGCTATTGGGAACTTCGAACTGATGACAAACATAGAATTGTTAATAAGGTGTCCAGCCTCAGCACAGAGGGATTGTGTGTCACTAAGAAATCTTAACATCGGCTGCAAGGATGGGCGGTATTGTTTTACCTTTTCCCAATGGGAAACATATAGCTCTGTCAGCATGGTAGAGAAATCTGGAGCAATCTGCTAAGAAGGTGGGAGACTTAGCAGTTGAGATATTTCATTATCTTTCACAATCATCTCCCGCTGGAGTTGTTGGCTTTTGCTTTGCTCAATGGCCACTTGATTTTCCAAGGCCAGGATTTTTGCCTCTCCAGTCCTGATGGCCTATTGCAACTGCAATGTATGATCTTGCTCCTGCTGTAAAAGAGTCTCTAATTCTGAAACGCGTTTGTCGGATTGTTTAAGGCTAGTTTCCCTCTCCTTCAGTTCTACCTTGAAATTTGTATTCTCCTTCGACCATGATACCTAAGCCTCACTCAGTTGATGGGCATAATCCTCTTTGAGAAGGATTTCTTTGTGCAACTGCATCTGAACCTGGGCGACGTCCCTAGAGGCAGCTTTCAATCATTGTATCTCAGAGTCCTTATCTTGCAATTCCTTCAGAGCCACATTTCTTGTCACTTCTTGACCTTTTAGCTGAGAACCTATGCTATTAAGAGCCGACTGCAACTTCCTTTTCTCTAAATTAGCTTGAGTTAGTAGGCTTTGCAGATGATTGATCTATGAGACCCAAGTCTTATCTTCCTTCCTTTGCTCAGAAAAGGAATCACGGAGACTAACATTCTCTGCTTGGAGCTTTTCCAAATGATGGCTTTTCTTGATAAAGTCCGTGGATACTGCTTTGGAAGTCTCTTCCATCATTTCGACCTTGTCAGATGTCATGGCACTTTGGAGACTAATGCCCATTGCCTGTAGTTCATAATCATCGGGCCTCATCTGAGATTTCGGCTTGTCAACCTTAGGGACTAGATTTGCAAAGTAGAGGCAATCCCTTTGCTCGCTGAAATGGGTTTACAAACGAGGGCAAGCACGATGAGAACCTTCCTTCTCCTTCCGCTTGATGGTCTTACTCAAGCTGACGATTCTATCATAAACAACCTGTTGCTAGAACCTATCTGGATGATCAATGGCTTGACCTGCAAAAGCTGCACCGGGAGGGACTGCAAAAGCGAAATGCAAAAAAGGGGTAGTGAAGGTAGATTGGACCAGATGAGTCATAGCCAATGGGGAAAATAATGGGACAAAAGGGGAGCCCGCTAATGGGAAAGAGTTGGTAGACATCGCGACCATACCCTGGGGGAAGACTCTTCAAAACCTAGCCTACGCTACACAGGGACTACTTCTGATGTGGGCAACTGAAAAGCTGTAGATATGAAAACTGCGCCTGAGAATGGGATGAAAACCTACATGAGCACATCTTGGGGGGGAATCGGCATACCTGCCAGGGCCAAAGTGAAAGCGGTAGGTACTGAGGTTTGTGTCATGGGCATGGGGGCGGTTGTGAAAACATCCGAAGTATGAGAAGAAGGGAAAAGAGGGCGTACCTGATCAGCAAAAGGATGCGGCGGTTGAAGATCTGCAGATGTTGTCGTCAATGTATTAGGTGGGATTCCCTCTGAACCACTGAGATATGGCTTCTTCTTTGGAGGGCCCTTAGAGGACTGCTTCTCAAACCGCCTCTTACTAGACTGCGAACGAGGTCTACAAGTTGCGCTGTCTAAAGGAAGAAAGATCTCTGGCTTTGGCTCCTACCCTTTGATATTTATAGTCCTGACCTCTTACTCAACAACTATCTCGGTAGATGAGTCTCCGCATGACGAGCTATCACCTACCTCATCGTCAGATTTATTTACCTTACTCCATTCTTGTTCAAAACCTTCATCCAGGGACACGTTCCCAAGGCTAGCTCTAAGTTGATTTACTTCCTAGCGATAGACCCAAAAAATTTCCCTTTTCTTTCTGGACCAGGATAGAGTTTTCATGCCCTCCAACAACGCCCAAGGAATAGGCTTCACGGGGTTCAACCTTTGTACTAGGGAATAAAATTTCAACCATGGAGGGCGATCCAAAATAGAAAAATCATCAGGGCCCACATATTTGCTAGGGTCATCAACCCGGGGATTTGTACGCTCCGTCCATGAGTCCCGAGGCTCATGCCTCACAGTGTTTTTCCTCTTGCTTAAGTAGCCATCAGGGTCATAAATCCAAGAGTCATTAATTACCATGAAACCCAGCTGCACCATCTTTGAAGTCAAGGTTTCCTCACCTACTTTTCTTCTTACTAGAGTAATTGGGCCAATGGCCTTGTTATCCTTAGTGATGGAGGTATCGTGCTTCCCAGCACCGATTGCTTTCTCAACTCTTGCTAGCTATCTTGCCATTTCCAGAGCTAGGGTTCGGTCAGTTACGTAAGTGGGTAGCCAGAAAGGCTCCTCAGAGAACCCATGCACGCGGATGAAAGAAAAATCAGGGCCCACGAACCAGTCGCAAGGAGGGCATTCATTATGCATCCAGTTCATTTCAATCTACGAGAAATGAGCTAGAGGTTCGTTGGGAATCACTCCAAAATCTTTGAGCATGGGAGCCAAGAATGAATCTGAAAACTAGTAGGAATCATAAGAGGCCAGCAACAGAGGTGTCCAACAAGACACCGGCATTACATTTCCCACCTCATCATAAGTGGCCAAACACATGTACTGTGCGAAGAAAGATTCATTTTGATGCAAAAGCAGATGCACCAATACTGAGGAGAATCTGAAGCGTTGCAACTGTTGAAACTCGGATAACTGCTTAACTATGGCTTTAGCGATAGTCACGGAGAAGTCAAAGTGGAAAGGCTCTCTTTGCTTCCTACATTTAAAAAGAAATCCCATCATGGAAGCTATGATATCTTGGTCGTTATTGTGACCACATAGCCATGCTAGGGTAGATGAGATATCCCTGAGGTCATCTTGCTTTAGGTCATTGTAGGACAAAGGGAACTTTGGAAGCCCATCCAACAGGCTCTGATTGAGGGTGCTTTGACAGAAAGTTAACGCATCTCTCCTGGTGCTCCAAAATTCCTCCATGGATTTTTCTGAGAAGACCTCAGTATTTTCCAATATTGGGGAGCATAGCATTTCCCTAATGGCTTCTGGAGATATGATCAATTTCAAGTGTGAGCCGCTGACAAAACACGAGATAGGATCAAAAGACTTTGCACAAGTGGCCACAAGCTCATGGCAGTAAGGAATTATGGGGACCAAAAATTGAGGAGCACCACTCTTCCAGAAATGCACTGCTATGGAATGAGGATCATTTCTATGATGCAGCATCCTCGAACAAGCAGCCTCTCTAAGGCTTTTGGGCTGCCTTCGGACCTCGGGCTCAGAGATATTTTCTAAAGAATCCAGAACAACTGATGAGTTCTGGGTCGTTGTTTTAGTTTTGGCCTTCGTCCTTGAATACTCCTTCTTCGGGGGAATAGCATGTGAGGAGTAAGACAATTCTTCAAAAACATTAACCCAAAAACCTCTGGGAGCAACCCTTGCGGACGAAGCCTCAGAATCCATATTGGCAGACAACCTTCCTTTTCCTTTTGCTAGAAAAATAGAAATGAGAGATGGAAACTTGCTCGTCTTCCTCTTGCTTCACTCTTCAACGATAGAAAAAATAGACTGATGATGGAGAGAACTTTTGAACTTTAAATGCATAACATGCCTTGATTTTCGTGAAAGCCAAGGATTAGTTTACACGCGTGCCAACTCAAAATGTTGTTGCGATCAACCTCCGCAAATGAGGGGATCCATCATTCCCGCTTTCCTAGAAAACCACTTGGTTACTTTGACGTTCCTTAGGAAACATTTCTCAAGCAAAATATTTCTTTGATTGAGAGGATCGGTCAGAAATAATAGTCGCGTGAGCTTAAACAGGCTAGCAAAGCTTTAACATTTAAAGGCGACATACCTGAATGTATGTATGGCTCCTTGCTTCTATCCATTCCTCCCCTCGAGGTAACTGACAGGACGCCAGTATCTTGAAAATAATCTCATTCGCATGATGCGAATTAATAGAGGCGTGACAAAGACATTGGAATTGGGAATGTGTAAGCTCTAGTTGCCAGTCACCTTCCTGCCAAGATTTTTGCTATAAATATGTCTTTTCAAACATTTTTCCACCACAACGCGAGCTCTAACGGTGGACCTTTTGAAGAAATGGATACTCCAGTTCGGCTCGTCAATAGAAGGGCACAGGTCACTTTCCTAGGGAACATATCAGACTGGAGGCTGCAAGAGATGACGCGAAGGAAGAACCCATTAATAATTGCCGCAATCAAATGGATACTTGGAGAGGATTTCATTGGTAATCCGGACCGATATCGGGTAAATACAGACATTTGCTCGTGCTTCGTGTCTTCTCTATTGGATTACGGCCAGTCCGGGTTGTTAACGACGCAGCTGACTTAGACGCCTTTTCCCGCAGACAACCTGGGTGGCCTTGACGATGTAGTTGCATACCACGTACCCTTCCTAGGAATCCCAGTGGCATCCAACTTGGAACGGTTTATCTCGCATAATGAAGAAGTGGAGTGGCATCCACTTATCAGTGGTTTGAAAACCATGACGTTGTCTTCCCATAGGTACCGCACCGAAATTGCTGCAGAGTTCCTTCTACGAGTCCATATGATAGTCCCCATTCCGGAAGGCATGAACTGGTATACTGGGTTCAGGAATTACATTTTCACAAGAATCTTAACATTGGATCAGTAGCCCAACTTGGTGGTCATCTTCATGCACAGGGAGCCTGAGAGTTCCTTTGATTCAAAATGGCTGGGGGAAGAAGAGGACTCCGACACTGAGGAGGAAGACACCGAAGATAGTCTATGAAAGGAGTGGCAAAACATTGACCTGCGCCCGAACTGCAGGATGTAAACAAAAAGAGAGGCCAAAGGCCCACACATTTTGTAACAAAATACGAGAAAGTCTTAATATAACAATTTTACTTTTCTCTTTTATCTGACCTTTCTCTCTTAATGCTTGCTCGGCTGGAAATAATTAAAATAAATACACACCACACATATGCACATAATATACACTATTTACTTGAAAAGGGAAGGGGACCCTTAATGAAAAGGCTTGAGGTGAAAACCATTAACTAGGATGGAGAGGGGGTCTCCATTCATATCTTCTAACTCAAAAGCATTAAAACCTTTGCATCATGTGATGCGGAAAGGGCCTTCCCATAGACAGTCAAACTTGGTGTGTTGACTTGGTTTCGCCATTCACTCGTTGTACTTCAGAACAAGATCTCCGAGGGCGAAAATCACATCAGAACTCTTTTTACTGTCAAACCACCATTTTATGACTTGTCTATCTTGGAGAGTTGTGAAGGCGGCCTCTCTCGCTTCCTCTAGCTCCATAATCTCCACTAACCTTACGGCCATTGGACCATTTTCGGTGATATCCATGGATTTTAGCAGCTGCAATGCTGGAATCTCTAATGACAAGGGAAAAAGTGCATCTTTCCCATATACTAGCTTGTACGGGGAGTTTTTTAGGATCTATTTGGATGTTATGCGGTCTGCCCATAATGCGCTCCTTAGGTGGTGGTGCCACTCCCTCTTATATTCCACACCTATCCTTTTGATATGTTAGATCAGGTTCTTATTAGTAGATTCGGCAAGACCATTCCCTTGAGGGTAGTAGTTAGAGGAGGTTTTGAGATAAATACCTATGCTAAGAGCAAATTGTGTGATTCGTGAGCCTGTGCATGCGCATGCATTTTTTGATATAACAGTTTTTGGAGGGTCATACCGACAAGTCAGATCTTCTAGGAAAGCTAACACTTCACTTTCAAATGAATTCTGCAATAGGACGGCTTCAAACCATCTGGTGAAATAATCAGTGGCGGTCAGGATCCATTTATGTCCGGCTGAACTTGGAGGGTTGATCATTCCGACAAAATCAAGGCCCCATTGAGCAAAGGGCTCCTCCACTCACACAAGCTTGAGTGGCATGGCTGCTTTATTACCTCTTCCCGTATAATATTGACACTCTTTGCATCTTCTTACTAGAACGTGTACATCTTTGAACATGGACGGCCAAAAATAGCCAACTTGGGTAATTTTGATAGCGGTCGTGGGCGCGGAAAAATGGCCTCCTGAGGGGCTGTAGTGAAATTCTTGGAGGATTTTATCAACCTGGCTCCGATCTACACATCGGAGCAGAACTCCATCAAAATTCCTTTTGAAAAGAATTCCATTTATTAGGCGGAAACCGTTGTTTTGGAGTCAGTAGAACCTTCTCTTAGCTAGGGGAAGATTATCGGGAAAGATCCCTGTCTTCATGAAATGTTTCCTTTTGTCAATCCAACTATCGTTGGGAGCATCGGGCATAAACATAACTGTTTCCTTTGTGATGGCGTCAAAGCCATGGGGTTCATTGTCCTGCACTATATACTCGCATAGGCCCCTTCTGTGGACTAGCTTTGTAGGCTTGATATTAACATCATATTCTAGAATCTTAGTGATCCAATTCGCTCTTTTTTCCGTGATATCACCCTCCATGATGTACTCCCTCACTGTGGGATGAGCTACATACATCGTGGTCTTATTGCAGGCAATGAAATGTTTGAATTTCTTCAGTTCTTTTATGACAGCTAAGGCTTGCTTTTCCACAAAGTTGTAACAGAGTTCATAATCCTTAAGAGTTTTTGAATGAAAAGCTATGGGGTGCTCTCCTCCCTTTTGTGTTTCCTTTTGAGTTAACACCATGGTGATACTATGTTAGCCGGAATAGACATACATTATGAAATCCTTGGACATGTCTGGATTAGATAACACTAGGGCTAAACAGATGGCATGTTTTATTTGGTCGAAGGCCTTTTTGGCTTCAGTAGTCCATCTGAAGTGTATATCTTTTTTAAGCATGAGAGTGATGGGTCTTATTATTCCAGCAAAGTCAGAGATGAAGCGACTAACAAAATTGAACTTTCCTAGGAATGATTGCACTCCCTTTTTATTGACCAAAAGGGGAAGATCCTTAATAGCCTTGACCTGGTATGGATCAATAGAGACGCCTTCTTTAGAAACTATATGCCCCAACAGCTTCCCCTAAGGAACCCCAAAGATACATTTTTTTGGGTTCAAGGAGATCCCAAATTCAAGATATTTTTGCAGGACTAACTCGAGATGATCAAAATGATCTTCCCGGTGTCTGGAAAACACGGTCAAGTCATCTAAATATATCAGGATAATCTTATTAATTAGCTCTTTGAAAGCCAAATCCATGGCCCTTTGGAAAGTGGCCCCAGCGTTTGACAAGCCGAAAGGCATCTTTTGATATGCAAGCATTCCCCACTTGGTAGTGAAAGTCATTTTGTGTTGATCCTCTACTTTCACACTTACCTGGTTATATCCTGAGAAACCGTCAAGCATTGAGAATATTTCTGATCCAGCTACAGTGCTTAATAATTATTTCATCGATGGCAAGGGATAATGATCCTTAAGAGATGCTTGATTCGGGTCTCAGAAATCCACACAAAGCCTAATATCTCCATTCTTCTTCCTAACAGGGACCAAATTTGACACCCATGTACTATGTTTTATGGGATAAATAATCCTTGATTCGATCAACTTCTTCAAAAACTGAGCCATGAGGGATTCAATCTTGGGGTTGACTGGCCTTTGCTTCTGCTGAAATGGCTTAGCTTCATTTGCGAGTTCAATGGTGTGCTGGATGATATTAGGATCATAACCCTTTAAATCGTCATAAGACCAAGCCATGACACCTTCATATTCATCACATTATTGAGCCAACTTCTTCTTGTCTTCAGAGGAAATGCCTTTTCCCACCTTGAGAATTATTCCGCTTCCAACTGACATCTCAGCGTAATCTCCTTTGTCTGTTGTGAGTTTCCGCTTATCCTTCTTAGCATCCTCATGATCAAACAATTTTTCTAAGGTAATCAAACCATTAGGGAGCTTGTTGGATTTTAACTAAATAATCTGATTCCCGTAAGCTTCCTTGATCATAGGTTGCAGCTGATTGGCAAACTCTCCTAAGCTTTGAATAAACAAAGCAATCTGCTCATCGCTTTCAAAAACCTGTCAATATGTATCATCATCAGGAATAGCTGGATGGACCATGATACTGAGTGCTAGGTGACCGGTTAAGAGGTCTACAGCTAGATCAAAATGAGCTCCTACAGTTGCCTTGTGATCTGCTACAATATTTAGTGTCCACAGAATGCTTGTGATATTGAAAGAATCAAAACTTTCTATTAGATCCCAGACTCTGGAATGGTAAGATCTCATGCGAACATGCTTGGCGTTGGATATCCCTCGAACTTGGTGCACTGCTAGTTCGGAATCACCGAGGACCCTCAGCTTTTTAATGGCCATTTTTTTTGCCATGTTCAAACCTTGAATTAGACCTTCATATTCTACTTCATTATTCAAACATGTGAACTACAACCGAAAATACTTTCGGATTTGATCGCCCACAGGAGTGGTGAGACAAACTCCAGCTCCGGAGCCCATTTTGCATTTGGCACCGTCGAAGTGTAAAGTCCATAGTGTCAAAGATAGCTAATCTTTGGAGAACAAATCTTTGGTGAGTTTTGGGATCGGTTGATCCTCTTCAAAAATGCAATAAGTACCTAGGTCGGTGGCATGGTAATTAGAGAAGGGGTCTGAGTCTATGAACTCATTTAGGAAAGCTTCTTGTTCGAGTGGGATCTCTCATGTTACTTCTTCATCTTCTAAAAGTTCTACCACCCTTCACTCATCATCGGTTATAGAGGTGTGGGTAGGCTTGAAATTAATCAAGGCTTAGTCAACTATATACTCGGCATGAAGGGGTTCTGAAAGGATCTTCATCTTAGCATTGTGTTAGGTATGAAGGATAAGGTGGGACCAATCTAGGGACATATATCCTCCTATTTTAGTAGTAAAATCTCGAGACAGACAGAGCCCAAAAATGGGAGGGATATCGATGACCACTACTTCTTGAGATACTGTTACACTTGGACATGTAAATAAAGTCAAGGGGAGGCTTTTGATGAGGTTTATTGTCTAAACCTTATTCCCATCGAGCTACATCACTCTCTTACTTAAAGGGTCATACTTAATGTTTAATACTTCGGCAATTTGCTTAGGCATGACCATGGTACTAGCACCAGAATCTATCATAGAGTTATGCAAAAGTTTATCTCCAACTATAAGGGTAAGGTAAAAGGGATTTGGCTTAGGCTTACCTTCTCCTTGTGCAGTGGAGGGCAAGCTCTCATTTGTCAAAATGGCAGGGGGGCGCGCCTTGCTAACTGCTAGGTGGTGATCCATTCCATTCGTCTGAAGGAGCAGCGGAGCTACCGCACCTGCATCCTTTTGATCATGGGACAATGCCTCTCTTAGCCTGCTTTTCTGTTCTAGGATACTCAGGAGGTCCCATAAAGAGACATGAGTTGGAGCTTTCTTCAACTGCTCTACTACATCCAGCGCCAGGGGCGTGAAAATCTTAGGCTCTTTTGGTTTGTAAGGGATGAACTCCTTCCTGGGATAGGCAAAACCGATGACTGGTGGCTCCAGGGGCTGTTTACGGGCACTGATCTCATATTGTTGGCGTCCTCCCCAGTCAAACGCCTTCTAGAGAGAAGATTGTAATCTGAATGCATAATAGGAGTTCCATCTTTTGGAGCTCCTACATCATTAGTCAGTACTGTGTCATCATCCTCCATCCATGAAAAAAGTGTGTGATCAGGGACGATCTCTGCTTCTTGTTGTAATGACATTCCTTGCATTTGAGCAACGAAAGCCACATTATCCATGCCCGGAGATGTGTACGCGGATTCATCTGGCATCATACCTGAGCTCCTTTATTTCGTGACCTTATGTTGCAAATTTCCCCTTGGGCAATTCCTCGAAGCATGAGCATTGTTGCATGGGAAACACCAAGAGTTGGTGTCGTCCGCCAAATTATTTTGACCTACAGTCAATTCTCTACCAACGTTTGGGTGGATGTCCTGCAATGAATTAGGGATGGGGACTATTTGGCCATACGGTGGAAGAGATTTCTTAGCCCGATAATTAGGATGTTGGTAGGGAGGTCGGTTTCCTTGGAAACTTTTCTGAAAAGGAGGCTTGGTAGGAGAGACCTGGGCCCTTTTTAGGTTGACAATTTCATTAGAGAAGGATCTTAAGAGATTTTTCATATCATTGACCTCAGTAGCCAGAGAGGCGGTTTGGGGAGTAGTTTCAGGAGTAGGGAATGAGTACATAGATTGCGGAGTGGAGGTGCTCAGGACGGTTTCCTCCATGACTTGGGTAGATATTTTCAGGAACACTGGCATTGTAGGGCGAGGTGTGAGCTTTCCAGCATCGATAAGGTTATTTTCAGCCTGAACTGCTATGTCAAATGCCTGCGGAAGAGTGTTACCCCCTAAGGATTGAATCATTACTGATATGTTGGAAGTGAAAGCTTTTAGATAGAATATGAAAGCCATATCTGTCGGGGGGTGGGCAAACAATAGTATCCTTTGCCATGTTCACTAGAATCTCAGGTTGAAATCAGTTAATGCCTCTATGGGAGCCCTTTTGATCGTAATGAGCTGGTGCATTAGGGATGATCTATCAGCTTTGTCTAAGAATCTCTGGAAAAAACGGTCTCCCAACTGATCCCAGTCCCCTATAGTACTAGGGCCTAGAGATCTAAACTAGTCCAGAGCTTTCCCTTTGAAAGACGCTATGAGCAACCTCAAAGCTACATTCTGCTTGGTGATGCCATGTATAGTGCAGACAGTAGCCACATCTTGCAGATGTTCTCCAGGGGTTTTATGACATTCTCCTGTGAATTTGGGAATGGCCTTTAGTGCGGCTGCCGGAATGGCTCCCCAAACTATGGGTGGAATTGGGGGAATGAGGGAGCTACCATTGTCCCAAGTCACAAAATTTTGGGAAGGAACTTGCGCCATCACAGCATGTATGATAGTGGGGAGGCTCTGTGGAGGTGAAACTATGGCGGAATGGACGGTCACCAATGGAGGAAAAAGAAGATGAGGGTGTAGGGTCGTTTGACTCCTGGTGATAGGCCTATTACTCATAAACTAGCTCAAATGTGGTTTAAAATAATCTGTCCCACCGAGCGTGCCAGAAAAAGAACTGTTGACCCTAAAATCTGCTTTGGAAACAAATAGCTTTATGGGAAATTCAGTGTTGGGGGACCAATTTGTGCAGGAGACACTGAATGACCTCCGGTTTTAAGAAGTCAGCTCTTCTTTAGGTTTTAAGGAAAGGGGAAGGAAACAAATACCCTTTAAAAGTAACGCTAAAATACTTGGGCGATACACCAGATCATTAAGAGACAATGAACCAACAAAAATTAAGAAACTTATATAACTTCTATAAGTCCATTCAACAATCTACAAGTCCGGATCAAGAACATAATCAAAAGCTACAACCAGATTTACTTGAAAACATAAGGAAACATTCATCACGCATTCACCAGATAACAAGTATGGAAACATAGTTTAATCAGTGAAGTCTTGGATAGAAATATTTCCAAAGTTATTAGAATTTCAACACAATAGCACATAAAACACCATTAATAGCATACTGAAAGAGGCATCATAAAGGTCGTGGGCACAATTTGAATAACCTTCTTCTAGCAAAACCAAAATAGTTTTAAAGGCTGGAAACAAAAACTCCTACTTAGCAAACTGGATTGTCCCTTTTTTTTTTAAGTTCTGAACCCCTCTACACAAGGGAAAAAACAACATTTAAAGAGGCCTCCACTTCTGAAAACAGCTCCCCAAAATGCCAAAATGGCATAATCCCTTCTGAACAAAAAACATGTCGTGTCACTACAGAGGTCACACCCAGCAAAACAACCCCTGAAATTCCACTTTTCGCCCATAACGGTCTGCAAGCTACCATGACTTGAAAAGATTCTACTAACCGCGAACGGGCTACAGAAAAAGACATAACTGCAAGAAACCACTTGCATACTGCGTTAACGAGCAGGCCCGCCAAAAATAGTTACCACGCATTGCCATTTGTCACCCCTATGCTACTTCAAAAATTGGACGTCAAAGATGAACCGAGGGAGCTACATCATGCCACCAAGTGTCCTATGCTGACAAAGTCTAAATGGGATGGACATGTTATGACAATAAATTAAATTGAAGACCCTGAGGTGAAATATGCATATGTGGTGATCGGTTACAAGGTTTATCATTCAAGCAAAACAAACAGTATTCTTGGAGCTACGATTCATACTGCCTACCAGATGTTGAAGGACAATGCAACTATGATCTTTCAAAAGCCTTGAGAACCCAGTTGGTAATGAATCTTAAATCAATTAAGAAGCATAAAAGGAAAAAATTCAAGTTTGGACAGTTGATCATAGGTTTGTCTTTCTACTTTTAGAACTCCTTTCCCAGTATTGGTGATATACAATGATCAAATGATACACCGACAATGTTACAAATCAAGAACAACATCAAGATGATCGGTAATGAATTCGATAAGGTCATGTGGGGATAATTTAAAGATTTTCAGAAGAGGATGCATGAAAGAGAGAGGATATCAGAACAAGTTGTTAAAAGATATGAAGATTCTATTTCATGGTTGATATTGACACTTGTCAGATGGAGGCAATAGAACCTAAGACATCATGGGTGATGTCGATGGGTTATGAAGTTGAAGTTGATTTACTAATTGCTTATATTGATCATCTCCTAGCTCAACCGGTAGACCCTAATGCAACAAGGTTTGGAACATATAAGGAGAAATCTATTGAGGTGCATTCTGAGCTTGCCAGACCGGTCATTGCAAAGAAAGTAAGAAAAGAGGTGGAAGAATTATGTTGTTTCATAGGGATTTACTAAAGAGGCGATTGTTGAGGCCATAGCAAAATTTCAAGAAAAGAAGGTTGCTCAATCCTCTAGTACCCCAATTGGTACCAGTACCGATAGACAAACAAGAAGCACAACTGCTAAGGAGAAACCTTCTAAAATTCAATTCAAGAGAAAGGGGAAAGAAATCAAGCCCCTGCCCCTAAAGCACTGGTAGGCACTGGTAAGAAGAAGAAGGAGTAGGCAAAGAGAGTTGCAGATGAAGAAGAAACAGAGTATGAAGGAGAGAAGAAAGAGATGAGAGCCAGTGGTAAGAAATCAAAGGTTGTTGGAGTGTCTACTGTAAAATCAGTTAAGAAACTGGTAACTAAACTTACTCCCTTTGAAAAATTAGTGTTACACATTAAGAAGTATGGTATATTAGCTGGTTTGAATAAACTTTATGACAAATTCAATGAAGAAGAGAAAAGGAAAATTGAAGATGTAGTAGTTTTGTTAATGAATAAGTTCAGTAAAGATCTAATTGAATTGCAAGGGCAAATACCAAATTCCTTGTACAGTAAATTAGATGCAAGATGGCAAGCTGCAATAAAACAAGATAGGGAAATTATTGAATTTGTTCTTGTAATTTTACAACCAGAAGTCTCAAAGGAGGATTTGAAAAATATCTTTTTGAATTCAAAACCATTCTTTAGATCAAAGAAAAGGCTTACAATATTACTTGTTGGAGAATCCTAGTCGATATAAGATGAGACTAAGGAGATTTTGAAAAAGTTTTTAGGACTTAATCTTGAAGAAGAGGAACTAGAGAGATTAAAGGGAGCAGATATCCCGGACAATGTGAATATTGAAGAAATCATTCCAGATAAGATTGTTTTTGCTGACACGATAGTTGATACAGAAACTGAGCAAGAAACAATCATTATTCTTGATGATGAGACCATATTACCAGAAGTGAATCTAACCAATACAAGTAAAAAAATGCAGAGAAGGCTCAACAAAAAGATGAAATAACAGAGCAACTAGTGAATGAGAAGACAACAAAGGATCAACAGAATTCTGGAGTGTAAAATTGCTGACCTTCCTACTACCTACCTTGGTCTCCCCATGGGGATTGCCCCTCCTGACTCATATTGGAGTTCGTTGGTTGGTAAATTTCACAAAAAACTTGCAGGTTGGAAAGGGGCTCTCTTAAGTCAAGCTGGTAAGCTCCTTCTTCTTAAGGCTACTCTTCAAAGTATCCCCATTTATGCTCTTAGCTTATTCAGAATTCCAGTCAAGTATGCTGAAGCTATTGAGAAAATTCAAAGAAGATTCCTATGGTCTGGGGTTGAGGAAAAGAAAAGAATGTCCTTGGTGGCATGGGATCAGGTCTGCAAGCCAAAAAGCAAAGGTGGTCTGGGGCTTAGGAGGATTCGCACTTTAAATGAAGCTCTCTTGTCAAAACAAGTTTGGAGATGGTTTAACTTTAATTCTGAATGGTGCAAAATTTGGAGAGGTAAGTATTCTCTTCTGTCCTCTTCTCTATCTTCTTTTCTTAATTCGGATCTCAGTATAAATGGATCTCATATCTGGAACCATGTTTCTAAATGTAAAGATGTGATTGCTAAAGGTGTGACATGGAAACTTGGAAATGGTAGAAAAGTTAGATTATGGGAGGATCCCTGGCTTTTTGACAAACCCCTAATGGATTTCTATGAGTGGGCTTCCCATGCTCC